>NC_088854.1:59195730-59316730 GCF_963853765.1 Magallana gigas | reverse complement strand
TATTACAAGGTTCTTTGATATGGTCAATATGTAGTAATCAAGGTTCTTAGATATGGTCAATATGTAGTAATCAAGGTTCTTAGATATGATTCGTAATATTATTACAAGGTTCTTAGATATGGTCAATATGTAGTAATCAAGGTTCTTAGATATGATTCGTATATAGGAAATCAAGGATCTTAGATATCGTCTGTATAGAGTAGATGAGGTTTTTAGATAGGGTAAGCATAGAGAAGGCAAGGTTCTTAGATATAAATCGTAATAGTATTACAAGGTTCTTAGATATGGTCAATATAGAGTAGACATGGTTTGTATAGATAAGGCAAGGTTCTTAGATATGGTCAATATAGAGTCAACAAGGTTCTTAGATAAGGGAAGGCAAGGTTCTTAGAAATGATTCGTAATATTATTACAAGGTTCTTAGATATGGTCAATATGTAGTAATCAAGGTTCTTAGATATGGCTCGTATAGAGAAGTCAAGGTTCTTAGATATTGTCTGTATAGAGTAGACATGGTTAGTATAGAGAAGGCAAGGTTCTTAGATATGGTCAATATAGAGTAAACAAGGTTCTTAGATATTGATAGTACAGAGTAGACGAGGTTCTTAGATAGGGTAAGTATAGAGCAGGCGAGGTTCTTAGATATGATTCGTAATATTATTACAAGGTTCTTAGATATGGTCAATATGGAGTAGGCAAAGTTCATAGATATGGTCAATATGAAGTAAACAAGGTTCTAAGATTTGGCTCGTATAGAGTAGACATGGTTTTTAGATATGGTTTGTATAGAGAAGGCAAGGTTCTTAGATATGGTTCGTAATATTGTTACATGTCTTTTAGATATGGTCAATGTAAAGTAAATAATGCTTTTAGTTTTTAATAGTACAGAGTGGACAAGGTTCTTAGATATTGTTAATAAAGAGTAGACAAGGTTCCTAGATACAGTCAGTATAGAGTAAATAATGCTTTTAGATATGGTTTGTAATACTTTCACAATGTTCTTTTATATGGTTAGTATAGAGAGGTAAGGTTCTTAGATATGGTCAATATAGAGGAGTCAAGGTTCTGTGATATGGTCTGTATAGAGTAGACAAGGTTTTTAGATATGGTTAGTATAGAGTAGACAAGGTTCTTAGATATGATTGGTATGGAGAAGTCAAGGTTCTTAGATATTGTTAGTACCGAGTAGACAAAGTTCTTAGATATGGTCAGTATAAACAGTGAAAGGTTCTTAGATTTGGCCATTCTGTATTGAATAGACAAGGTTCTTAGATATGGTTTGTATAGCGTAGAGACCATATCTAAGAACCTTGTTTACTCTATGCTGACAGTATCTAAGAACCTTGACTTCTCTATATCGACCATATCTAAGAACCTTGACTTCTCTATAATGACTGTATCTAAGAACCTTGTCTTTTCTATGCTGACTGTATTTAAGAACCTTTTTACTATGTATCGACCATATCTAAGAACCCTGTCTAATCTATACCGACTGTATCTGAGAACCTTGTTTACTCTGTATTGACCATATATAAGAACATTGTTTACTCTGTATCGACCATATGTAAGAACCTTGTCTACTCTATACTGACACTATCTAAGAACCTTGTCTACTATATATACTGACTGTATCTAAGAACATTGTTTACTCTATGCTGACCGTATCTAAGAACCTTGTTTACTCTGTACTGGCCATATTTAAGAACCTTGTCTACTCTATGCTGACCGTATCTAAGAACCTTGTCTACTCTTTATTGACTATATATAAGAACCTTGTTTACTCTGTACTGGCCAAATCAAGGAACCTTGTCTTCTCTGTACTAACCATATCTAAGAAACTTGCTTACTCTGTACTGGCCATATCTAGTAAAGTTTCCTCGATATGGTTAGTATAGAGAAGGCAAGGTTCTTAGAGATGGTCAATATAGAGTAAACAAGGCAAGGTTCTTAGATATGGTTAGTATAGAGTAGACAAGGTTCTTGGATATGGTCAGCATAGAGTACACAAGGTTCTTAAATATGGCCAGTACAGAGTAAACAATGTCCTTAAATACTGTCAGCATAGAGAAGTCAAGGTTTTTAGATATGGTTAGTATAGAGTAGACAAGGTTCTTAGATATGGTCAGCATAGAGTGTACAAGGTTCTTAGATATAGTTTGCAAAGTGAAGACAAGGTTCTTAGATATAGTTTGTAAAGTGAAGTCAAGGCTCTTAGATTTTGTTAGTATAGAGTAGACAAGGTTCCTAGATACAGTCAGCATAGAGTAGACAAGGTTCTTAGATATGGTCTAGATATATATCTTAAAAGATTTCTCTGTGTACATGCACCTTCTGGCTAAATGGCTTTTAAGAAACCATGGTATATGACAATAACTATGCAGCTCTTTGTCAAATTTTAATATTTTGTACATGTACAATAATTAAGCAAAGATACTTATTCTGTATCTGGTTAATTTCATTGACCAAACAGAAGTATGCTTCCTGCAGTAAGGATTAATTATTGTGATGCCATTCTTTTTTGGGTTGATTGGCTAAATCGAGGGTCAACAAACTAATAATCAAATTAATCGAATTTTATAGATATGACTTTTTAGCTTCAATATTATATATCTTGCTTCAAACCTTGATGTGTAACCTTGAAAATTACTGTTTTGACTGTGATTTTTTAACATTTTAAAATGTTTTGTTAACAATATGGCATGATTTTACATATAATATATAATTAAATGCAAGACAAAAAATACATTTTAAGAGAGCAATTTTATTATGAGACAATAAACATTGATCCAAAAGAACTTTAAGTGATTAAGCATTCTTTATGTATACATTTTAAAAGTTGATGCAAAAATACATTACCGTTAGTTTGAACAAATTAAATAACTGCACATGTATACAATGTAGGCTCTGCATTTGAAGAAACCTCTGCATTTCATTTATAATATAGTTAAATCAACTATGTAAGCTATCATCTATAAAACATGAGACCTGTTCCAAAAAAACTAAACCTCATCCAGCATCCAAAACCTATGGCTCAGATTCAGTATTCAAGCCTGTCAGGTGCATCAGTATACATAAGACACATCTCCATGCAAGTTTGGTGAAGTTCAGACCAGTAATAACTAAGATATCATCATCAGAGGGCACTAGCAATTAAAACCTTAACCTGCTCCAGGATCCGCAACCTTTGGCTCAGATTCAACATCCATGCCTGTCAGGTGCACCTGTATCATAAGACACACCATCCATTCAAGTTTGGTGAAGTTAGGCCCTGTAATAACCAAGATATATTTTTTAGCATCCTTGATAATGGAGATCAAGTCCTGCATCTGAAGCTTCCTCTGTGATTCATTCATATTACAGTTTAATCAACTATGCAAGTTTGAAATAGTACTATTATCTATTAAACATGTGACCTGTTCCAAAAAACTTAACCATATCCAGCATTTGAAACCTATGGCTCAGACTCAGCATTCAAGCCTGTCAGGTGCATCAGTATCATAAGACGCACCATCCATGGAAGTCTGGTGAAGTAAGGACAAGTAGTAACTAAGATATAATCATCAGAGGGCACCTGTTTCACAAACATTAACCAGCTCTAAAAACCTTAACCTCCTCCAGCATCCAAAACCTATGGCTCAGATTCAGCATGCATGTATCATAAGACGCACCATCCATGGAAGTCTGGTGAAGTTAGGACAAGTAGTAACTAAGATATAATCATCAGAGGGCACCTGCAACAAAAACTTTAACCAGCTCTAAAAACCTTAACCTCCTTCAGCATCTGTAACCTATAGCTCAGATTCAGCACCCAAGCCTGCCTGGTGCATCAGTATCATAAGAAACACCATCAATGCAAGTTTAGTGAAGTACGGACCAGTAGTAACTAAGATATAATCATCAGAGGGCACCTGCAACAAAAACTTTAACCTGGTCCAAAAACCTTAACCTCCTCCAGCATCCGAAACCTATAGCTCAGATTCAGCACTCAAGCCTGTCTGGTGCATCAGTATCATAAGACACACCATCCATGCAAGTTTGGTGAAGTACGGACCTGCAGTAACTTAGATATTGCTATCAAAGGGCACCTGCAACAAAAACTTTAACCTGGTCCAACAACCTTAACCTCCTCCAGCATCTGAAATTTAGGACTCAGATTCAGCATCCAAGTCTTTCAAGTCCATAAGTAGGTCCAGATGCAAGTTTGGTGAAGATAGGACAAGTAATAGCTTAGATACAGGACCTGCAACAAAAACTTTAACCAGGTCAATACGCCGACGCCGAGGGTATAGCATAAGCTCCCCATGACTTCGTCTCGGTGAGCTAAAAATGGTTACAAAATTTTGGACTCATCATATTTTAATGCAAATAAAAAAAGGATTAAGAAAAGGCTATGAACAGTGCATGTCTGCATAAAAGACAAAATCATATAGAGTGAATTTATGTCAGCTTTAAATGAAGACAAATATAAATCTAGCTAAACTTCATTCATATCTTGCTACACAGATCGGGCATATAAAACCCTCTATTGGCGCCTCTGTGATGTGTACACACACAAAATGGCACCATCTACCACACACACCACATCCTATCCAGGCTTCTCTCTGCCCTGGTCTCCTACATCCTTCCATATCACAGAGTGTCCTCTGTGCTGGTGGCACCCTACTTGCCTCCAGTAGTTGGTTAAGGACATACAATCTCATGTTCATGGCACAGTCTTTATTTAATGCTTCCAAACTACTGCCACAAGCAAGGGCCATAGCATTCTAGAAAAAAAAGCACATCCTGAAATAAATTTCATGTATCTGTTTCCTTTCAATAAATCTTATCAATGATCAATGCAGGCAATTTAAAAACAACAGAAGTGGTTCAAGTAACCTTATCATTGATTATTTGAATTATTCTATGACTCTAATATTTTGTTTCTTTTATGGTTGAGAGAAATTCAAATTGTATTATAATTTATAGGTATGTACTTAAAAATGTTAAACAATAAAATGCTTTTTTTTTGTTCATTTTGAAATCAATGGTTCAAACTATTGCAGAAATAATTAATACAGTAAAACAAGTTAATAATGAATGTGCTTTTAATGAATTGATGCTTACAGCAAACTGATTTTCATTCCCCATGACTTTAAAATATATTGTTAACTATTGTGGATATAAGGAATTATGTTTATATCAAAGCAAAACCAGCTGTCCCTAGCATGTCATTATATGAGTATTTTACTGTACTGATGTTATACCATCAAAACAAAAACACCACAGCTACTCCCATCCGTCTGTCTTTGTGACTGTAGCTGTCCTACAGTCCACGAACACTGCAAATCATTCACATGCTTATCCCGGATATGCATGTACTTCCTAGACAAAAAAAAACTTCAACTGTAAATGATATCCAAAACTTTCAACTTAATCTTCATTAAGAAAATTGTAAACAATTATAGCAAATTTACATTACTTTTCTGATTATGAATTATTCACAATTCATAGTCTACAGTAAAATTTGATTATAAGGAAATCAATGGAATATCAAAAACTAGATTCCTTGTAACTGAGATTGTATATAAGATCCATTAAAAAAACCTCATAGCTGTGACCTCTTTATAACCATGTTTTATTGCAGTGATTAATAATGTACTAACTTTGTGGAAGGGATCAGATTCATAATTTCCCATATATTATATACAAATACATGTATGATTTACCTAATGCAATTTTAATATTCCTAAACTTTAGAGCTCGAGTGAATCTAAATTACCTAATTAAATCAGTATCAGCATGATTTGCATCAAGCAGGAATCAAATTAAGTTTATAATATGGTAATATAGGAAAAAGAGTGCAACATAAACACATTTAAGGCTTCATTTTGGGAAAGAGTACTGACAAAATAAGAAAATAACCATAAGATGATAACTTACATCCATCTCTGTATTAAAGTGTGATTCTCCCCATTCATTGAATCAAGGATGGTAACCGATCTCTGGGGAACATTGGCAACAAGCAGTACCCAGTGGTTTTCATGAACATTTACTGGTAGAAAAATCCATCTAAATGCAGATAATCGTACCTACAAGAAGGTGAAGAAATGCATGTAATCAATTCAGTTGCAATCAGCAGCATACTAGGAAGAAATGCATGTAATCAATTCAGTTGCAATCAGCAGCATACTAGGTAGTTTTACAATAAGATGAACTTTACAAATAAAGTTTAAGTGAAACATAATTTTAATGTTAATAACACAGAAAATGAAGGATAAATGTGTTATATCTATGACTATATTTAATATTGATGATGCAATGCTATTGTGCACAACTTTCACTTTATAATAGAACATGTAAGTTGAAAAACTGCAGAAAATATGAAGTTTTGCCTATTAAAGACAAATGTATAATCAAACAATCAATTTAAACATTTATCACTTTGTAATTAACTTAACCATTAAAAATGAAGCATTTACCTTTTGATACAACCAAGTATCGAACCTGCCAAGTTCCCAGAGAACTGCCAAATAAGAAGGCATCACAAATATGTGATTTGAATCCTCCTTATTTTGATTCCACATTAGAAGGGCCAGGTATGCATTAATAACCTAACAAAAATTATAAATAAGGCTTGCATTCTTATAATGTTCAAAAAAATACATTGAAGACAAAACGGAAAGACCCATTGCCAACTTCATATATGTACACTGATCACCTGCCACCTATATGCAACTTCGTCTTCTCTTATTGATAATTCCTCTAGTAAACAGTATGTAAATCCCCCTCAGGAAAAACAGTGAACCTGACAATACTAAAATATTCTAAATGATATTTATTAAATACCTTATCATTCAACCAATTTTGGTTTTTTAGGGTATTGAAGTCGCCCTTGTCCAGGACCTCCCCACAAACATGGTACCGTGTCCCTGGCTTGATTTTGGGCACACCTTTAGTTGCAGAGCTCAAAATAGTCTGAATCATTGAAAATGGGTCTGAAAAACAAATGAAAATTTAAAATATATCTGTTAAATTTTGCAATGATCTAATTTTCACTTTTTTTTTCGTGATCTCTTTTAGATCGCAAAATATGAATACGCAGAAATTATATTCTGTATTATTTTTTAATAAGAAAATTATACAAAGGCCAAAAAATGACTAATGCGAATAAAAAATACTACACATTTTCCTTATTTTCACAAATTTTGTGACATGCGAGAAAAAAAAACCGGATATACAGTATGAGGTAGAAGTCTTTTGTTAGTAGTTTTTGGAATAATACACAGATTTTTCACTACCTGTATCCTGTTTGGAACTGTGTGAGGCGCTCTACAATAATAAAGAACAGCTAATTACAAAGCATGATAAACAAGTGAAAAGCTGTCAATGTGACAGCAAACCGTGAACTGTATCCATAATCCATGTCAACCCGTATCCAGTGAAATGGAGTACCCTATATATGCAACATTTTGCCAAAAAATGACTAAGTTCAAAAGCTGTATTTTTTTCATTAATTATCAGAAATCAAAATCCTAGCAATATGCACACCTCTGATATATGTACAACTGATCTGCAAAAGAACAACTTCCTATCTTGAAAACTGTAGAAGGAGTTATCCGTACAATAAGGGTATCCTTTATGCAATATTTTGCCAAAAATGACTACCGGTAAGTTCAAAAGCTGGTATTTTTTGGATAAATTATCGGAAATCAAAATCCTAGCAATATGCACACCTCTGATATATGTACAATTGATCTGCAAAAGAACAACTTCCTATCTTGAAAACTGTACGAGGAGTTATCCGTACAATGAGGGTACCCTTTTGGCAGCCGCCCGCCCGCCATTTTCACAATTTTAATAACCGGATTTTTCCGTTAGAAACCCTGGTTAAAAATTGTAACATTTCAGATGGAGAGATTTGTGCTTGAATTTTTCATAAAAGTTTTACATATTTGAAAAAAAATCATGAATGAGTAAACTTTGATTGACTTTGCCTTTACACACAATGAAGAGTATACCTATACATAATTATATAATATCCTGCATTGGTTTGACCAAAACACAACAATACAACAGTTGCTGATATATTTATAACAGTTACTATAGTAGAATCTTGATATTTTCATATGCCATGGGCATTTGAATAATTTGTATTCTCTACCTATTGACTTACATGTACCAGTTCAAATTGTGAATAGATTTTTCGATACAAGTCTTTTTATTTACATGCAGTCACTTACATGGACATTGGCCTTTGAATCTTTAACACTGGGCTCCTAAAAAATGATGACATAAAAGTAACATCTAATAACATTCATTTATAATAAGCCTGTTTCTACTTTTACAGTCACTTACATGTAATTCAACTTTCTCCTTTTCCTTCTTGGGATCTTCAAGAACAGGCTCCTACAAAAAAAAAAAAAAACAAATTTAAAGTTCCACCATTAAAATCTTCAATAATTAGCTAATCCGTTCAAGAGATAATTAAATTTCACTTTACGTAGCTCGCGGGTTTGCTGACGTCACAACAGAAATCGACGTAAAGAGTTGACCGTCATAGTAAACTCATAATTTTATTTTAAAATGACAAATGAGATATTTAGAAGTATAAAAGAAAATATTTTAGACAGCTTATATGCGGTTTATGACTGTTTATACAAAGATTTATAATATCAAGTGCTGAAAATTTAAAGATGTCACATAAATTGTCACATTTTGTTTTATAAAGATAAAGAATGAGTGTGCGTTAGAACTCTTCCATTTAAAGTCATGTTTTAAAATAGAATGTATGCATTAACTTCGCTTTTTTTTTTACAATTATAACTTCTGTAATTTGTACTACTAATTAAATTCTTAAATTTCTTTTGGCTTGAGATAACCGTTTTATTTGATTACTTACTTATAATGTCAGTAGTTGCCTGGCATTTTATTTTTGCATTGATTGACTCAGAGTTTCATAAAAACAAAAATAGCAATTTTCTGTATCTTTACAGCCTTACATTAATTGCATTTGATAACATTCACAATAAAGTCTAATAAGCATTTACATGTTCTAAAATGTGTTAAACAGCTAGTCTTGTCAATAAATGCATTTCAATTTTGGTGTTCTAAGAAGTAAGGAAATAATGACGTCAGGCTAACGTCGTAATGAAAATATAAGATTTTGAGAAATCTTTTAAATTTTTAAAGTTTTTTTGCCAAAAATTGGCTGAGAACACATACTGATATTTTTTTATGAATTGATTCATAATTATCTCCTCTGTTTTTGTGTTGAGTATGATTAATTTCGTCTGAATCGTTTAAAAGTTTGGAGCATAGTTTTGTAATGCGTTTCTCAGTTAAAATGTGCATTTTACTATATATTTCATTGAAATGGCGTTGCTTGATTTTATTAATGACACTGTATTTGAAACACGATAACATTATTACCGCGCAGACAAATCTTAAATATATTTTAGAAATAAAACTATAAAACCTATGGATCACGTAGACAAATTTTCAAGGTAGGTTTTCTCACAAGCAGGTAAACCAGCGAGCTTCCTTAAAGGTCATAAACAATTATCTTCATTTACAGGTCTTACTTCAGCATCTGTCTTGTCCTCTCTTTCTGCCAGACCTGGCTCCTTGAAAAATAACATCAGAAGAAATAAAAGTGATTTGAGCCAGATTTTACAATTATGGATTGACTTTGCCATTACACGCAATGAAGAGTATACCTATACATATATAATATCCTGCACTGGTTTGACCAAAACACAACAATACAACAGTTGCTGATATATTTATAACAGTTACTATAGTAGAATCTTGATATTTTCATACGCCATGGGGATTTGAATAATTTGTATTCTCTACCTATTGACTTACATGTACCAGTTCAAATTGTGAATAGATTTTTCGATACAAGTCTTTTTATTTACATGCAGTCACTTACATGGACATTGGCCTTTGAATCTTTAACACTGGGCTCCTAAAAAATGATGACATAAAAGTAACATCTAATAACATTCATTTATAATAAGCCTGTTTCTACTTTTACAGTCACTTACATGTAATTCAACTTTCTCCTTTTCCTTCTTGGGATCTTCAAGAACAGGCTCCTACAAAAAAAAAAAAAAACAAATTTAAAGTTCCACCATTAAAATCTTCAATAATTAGCTAATCCGTTCAAGAGATAATTAAATTTCACTTAAAGGTCATAAACAATTATCTTCATTTACAGGTCTAATTTCTTCAGCATCCGTCTTGTCCTCTCTTTCTGCCAGACCTGGCTCCTTGAAAAATAACATCAGAAGAAATAAAAGTGATTTGAGCCAGATTTTACAATTATGAAATACCAGTAACTATATTTAAAAGTCATTAACAAATTTCTTCATCTACAGTCCTTACATCAACATCCATCTTTTCCGTAAAATAGGTCTCCTACAAGAAACAATAGATTGGTGAACTGGATACCATATACATTTATTTTTCATAATATATAAGTCTAGCCTAAATGGCAAAATAACCTTTTAAATACCTTCTCATTCAATTTAAATAATAAAATGATTTCTTTGTTTGATGATAGTACAGGAATTCATGTTTGCAACCATTGTGTTTTTATGCAGAAGTTTGAACCATTCATCCCAGTAATATCAAACAAACATTATATCTATAAAAGTATCTGTGATTAAGTAAAATATTTATATTATTGATCCACAGGGCCATAAAAACATCCCATCATGTTCTCATTTTAAAATTATAGAGGTATGCATGGGTATTGCATGTATATGAAAACATCACTTTGCGTATACTTTATAATTGTAGGCAGGAAGATGTACTGGTAAATCATATAATTCATGCATTAACTACCTGTTTATGATGACTGGATGAATTTTTGCTGGAACATTTTCCCTAAAAAATCAACAACAAAAATACACTATAGCTAAAATAAATATTAAGGTAATGAACAAAGTTTTAAAATGGAAGTTTGTTTGCTTCTTAAACACAGTTATCTTTGTTGCAAAAATGATTCACTATGATATGTGATATATAACAACCAAGTGTCATTAAACTTGTTTAATGCTTCTGTAAAAGAAAGAAAAGGGTTTTTGTTTGAAAAATGCACTAAAAATACTTTGAAATTAAAATTATAATTAAAAAAAAAAACCTTTACTGTTTGAAAATTATAGCTTACGCTCAGTACAAATGCTTTGTACGAATTTATCACTTTAACACACTCTTCTCTCTTCAACCGGTCTTCCTCTAAAACAAACAAGAGGCCTATGGATCACATCACTCACCTAAGTACCATTGGTCATGCTGTTCTTTACCAGATTTTCCACATTGTAACATCTATTGTGACCCCATCCTACCCGCAAGAGTCATGATTTGGACATTTAGAATCTACACTACCCCAGTATGCTTCCACATATGTTCCAGGACCCAATCCTATTTTTTTCTTTTCTTGATTATCTCCCCTTGGAGGAAGACTTGGTCCTTACTTTAACTGCCCTTCCCTCAAGGATGCTTTGTACTAAATTTGGTTTAAATTGGCCCTGTGGTCCTTGAGAAGTTGAAAATATATATAGTTTACAGACAGACGGACGGACAACGGATGATCAGAAAACTCACTTGAGCTTTCAGCTCTGGTGAGCTAAAAAGGGCTTGGTTCTAACTGTTGGGCATTTACATAGTTACATAATTATTTGAGATAGAGAACATTTTGGTGTACAGTTATTCTCTAAACTGTTTGCTTCTATTCTATTGGTGGTATACTTACTTCTCTTGTTGTCATTCGGTGAAACGAATGGAACATCTTTTGGATACCATTCTGGGGTCAATCTTTCAATACCCCAAAATCCTCTGACTATCCCATACTTGTTATATACTATAATAAAAATACTGTTTATCATACATGTAAAAGCTCTTTATCTTGTAACAATACATATTATGCTTGAAAAAGGATAATTATATTACTTGGTGTTTCCATTTTTTTTTTACATTTACCCTTAATAAATATACAAAAAAGGATAAAAATTATATGAATACAGGTTAAGTACGAAACCAATGAGTTATGATGCAGAGGGAATCTACAAATACATTGCAAGTGATTAGATGGTAATGAATGTGAAATATTGCATCAGTGTAAGCATCATTAAAGCAAGGATAAAATTTTGACAATTATAAATTGCTATTTTCAGGTGAATACAATCTACCTCACGGGAACAATATTCAACTGGCTCAAAACAATGTGAATTATAGCTTTTTGTGGGTTGCTAAATTATAATGCTGACGGCTAATATAAAAAGTAATTATTTCTTTATGTGATGAAATGATTGAAACCCATGTAGCAATATCTGCCATCTTTCTTAGCTGTTTATATCTGATGAATATTATGTGTTTGCCAAATACTTTGAGAAACAATGAAATTTCAAAGGTTGACAATATAAACATATTAACCTAAAGTATCAATTGATTCAATGCTGGTGAATATAACTTTTATGATTTACAGCACATTGGTTTGCAGCCAATTAGAGAGTTAGGAATCATTCAATTATATAATAGAAAAGTGAATGTTATTTTCATTATGAATATATTGTATATAACAAAGGATATCAAATGATAGGCATGTATTGTTAATAATACTGAAGCTTATTAATTAAGGTTTATGTTTTGCTATCATAAAACAGAAATGAGAAGTAAATTATTATTGAGAAATAATTTCAGTGATTTTAGATAACCAATGATTGCCTGTATAGTTCATCTAGCAAGAGTGTACTATGATAAAAATGCCACACACCACATCTATGTAGACCACCATGATGATATATACTTACCAAAACATAACACTTACCAAGTCCACTTACCCATGCACAGCTTTAATTAAATAAAATATAAAATTCAACCCTAATGATAACATAACCAAGAAACATCACTTGGCCTCATACATTAGGCACTCATATATATCTTTCTCTTTTTCATTTAAAGTTTTCTTTACTTGTTTTCTGTTTTTCTGGAGTACATGAAAATTTTTCAAATTCATAAACTTTAAAAAGTTCTCAATTTATTGAAAGGATACAATCTTCAAACTTGCATTTTTAACTAAGTCTAACTGAATTTTAAGTTTTGTCAAATGTTTTGTCAAATGTTCCATTACTGCTCAATCTTAAATATAAATTGCTAGGATTGTTCAAATTTATCAATTTATTTCTATTCTCTTTTGGAAACTGAATTCTCAATTTTAATTGAGAATCAGAATTTTTCACCCCCTGTTTTAGGCTTCTTGACATTTTAAACAGAACACTTGGCATTTCAATCAACCCATGTTAAATTAAAGAAAAAGACCAGCTTTAAATTTTACAATACTGTTTAAATTTAATGGGTATTTAAATTTACCATATGCTCCAACTAAATTTCCCACCACCTTTCTCAAGTTAGGCAAATTAATTTCCTCAGGTGCAAGAGCAGGCAAACCTGAAAGAGAATTCTTTAAAAACATTTCTATTGGAGTAGCAAATACACCTTAAGATACTTTAAAATAATTACTGTAGTTTCCTAAATAGACAGGATGAGAGCATGTAATTTCACAAGAAGCACCACTCACGCTTTTAATTTTTTGGAGTTAAATTTATGGTAAAATTTTCTAAGCCACCCAATCACTAATAATTTTTATAGCAATTTGACATCTAAGAGACATTTTGTGATACATGTATTTAGTACATGTGTAAAATAAAGAATTTACTTGAAAAAGAAATCTTGACATGAGTACTGAATTCTGAAAACTTACCAACAGGTACAATTTCTTTAGATGGCATCTGGACTCCATAAGAGCCAGATGCGGCATCTATGAATTTTTCCATAACCGATCCATCCTCTACAAACTTTTTCAGGTTGGATGTTCCTAAAGTTGTTGTAATAAAGAAATACAAAATATGGTTAAACTTTGATATCTCAAACACTGATGTCTATATGATGTTGAAGTGACTTGAAAGTCCCAACAACTTTAAGTATTTTACCCTTTATATCTAAAATCCTCAGTTATCTTGAAATTTGTTCATAGCCCCATAGACTTCAAATTAATGTGGTTTGACTGTATCAAAATATTGTAATGAGACTTTCTTTAATGTGAGAAGAATCATATCAAAAATAAATGAAAATGGTAACAAGAAAAACTTAAAGATGAAATACTCATAGCTTACAAAGTAAACAGACAAAAAAAAAGATCAGAGATTCAGAAGTTTTTTTTTTTAATTAAACATTAATTTATGAGAAATATTGCTGATTTTTAATTTTTATTTCTTTTGGTTATTTATCCTTATATATAATTTTAATTGGCATAGATCATTCACATTTAGTTTCAAAAATTACAAACCTCTAAAATCTATTGCCTTTGCTCTACTGTTGAAGCGTAGCACAGCCACTTGCTGGCCTTTTTCTACTAGTTTATCAACCTGAAATATTTATTCATCATAAAAATATATTTGCTTGACAAGAAGAAAGACATAATCAATATTACATTAGTTCTTGTGAGAACAATAAAATAGTGAAAATAACATATACTTATTCAAATTTTAAGAAATGACATACATATTTCTCTATCTTCTTCCACCATTTCTTTTCCATCCTTCTTTAGTTACTGAAAAATGTATCATAATAAGATTCAACAATCTATTCTTGTCTTTTTCTTTTTAGCCTATCAATATATATACCAACTAGACAACATTGATATGGTGACCATGTTAAAGGGCACCGCTTAAACAGTGGACAATAGGATAAAAAGAATTTCAGAGAATTTTGCTTTGACCTTGACCTACTGTAAAATCATTAGATTTTGTGGTGGCTCAATTTTCGTGGAATTTGTGGGTACCTCCCATCCACGAATTAACATCCTCCACAAAATAAAAAAATAGATGTTATAAAATCATATGTTCTTATGATGATAAAAAAGAATACACATAATTATATCCCCATGAACCTGTAAAAGTTAAGCAATCCATGAAAAATGGCCCCAACGGGTTTTAATGATTTCACAGTATATCTTCAAAATTTTCAAGCTGGCATAGAACTTCTTATTCAATCTCATTACCCCTTACATACAGGCATTTTTGTTCAATCTGAACATATTAACCAAATGGGAAATAATCCATGGTCTAAAACTGATTATAAAGTGAACTGCTTTGACCTTCACATTAACCTTGATCATGGTCACTGCACGCCATTAACCAAAAAGCTCTGTTTGAGTAAAGTATTAGCCAAACAGGGGCTACAAGGAGAGTATGTATATGCTTAAAACATGATTTTAGCTTGATCTAAATGACCTTGACATTTGACCTACAAACATCATTTAAGGCCACTGCATACCCTTTAATCAAAGGCATCACGTGGGTGATATATGCACCAGATTGGAGCAAAGGAAGAGAAGTCATGCTCCGAACAAGGATTTTTCGTATAATTCTGCTATGACCTTCACATTTGACCTATGCAAATTTGTTCAAGGTCACTACAAACCTGTAATTTATAAGCTCTGAGTATGAAAAGTATGAATCAAATAGGGATAAGTTAAAAGCATATATAAGTGCTGATTTTTTTTTTTGCATGGGCCGTTATGACCTTGACCCCTGACCTGCAGGTCACTGCACACCCTTCGACCATAGACACTTTGTAAGTGAAATATGAGCTAGATTGGAAGAAGGGGATAGAAGATATGCTCCAGACAAGGATTTTTTTAAAATTCTGCTATGACCTTAACCTTGAACCTAGAAAATGGTTCGAGGTCATTGCACACCCTTTACCAAAAGAATCCCTGTGGGTAAAGTATCTGGCCAAGCAGATGAAAGGAAAGACAGACGAACAGACGGACGGACAGACTGATTACTATAGGGCACCCGCAGTGAAGGGGCCCTAATTATTGTAAACCAAGTTCCAGGGATGGGGTAATCATAATCAGTAATCGTAATCAGCTGTAATCGATTACAGGTTGCTGAGTAATCATGAGTAATCAGTAATCATCCATTTTTCTTATTACAAGTAATCATAATTTAATCGATTACTCTGTGAAAAAGTCCTGTAATCATGATTAATTTTTGATTACTTTTATGATTACAATGGCAAAACTCAATAGGTTGAAATCATTATTCATTGGATCTTATATTTAGTGAATAAGGTTCAGTCTTAAAGTTGGTCAGTATTTATTGCCCTTGGGCATGTTTAAATTCATGTCCAGTCATGATACAATGAGTTTGCTATTCAACAGTCCTTGCTTTTAGGCGCATTAGAAAACAGTTCACATACTGTGCTTATTTAATTGGGAAAATTATTTAAAGGGTCACTTTTAGTTGGACTTTGTTTAGAGAAAGATGTCTGCTGTACAACATTTTGAGTTTTCTGATGATCAAACATCATCGGGTATTGTGAAAGCCAAATGTAGATACTGTTCTGCATACATATCGGGGAATGCAAAAACTACTTAAAATAGTAAATAATGCAACAAATTACATTGATACCAGAATAAAGAGTCCTGTCAAAAAATGCACTGTTTTTTTTAAAATGAAACATTTAAACTATGAAAAAACTGAAAAACAAATAATGTAATCTAAAGTAATCACAAGTAATCATGATTACAATGAGGAAAAGTAATCTAATGTAATCAATTACTTTTAAAAATGGATGTAATTAGCCTGTAATCGATTACTTTTAAAACCAAAAGTAATTGTAATTTAATCGATTACTTTTGAAAGTAATCAACCCCATCCCTGAAAAGTATTTCACTGAACAAGTTTCAATTGAGGTGACTTACTATAAACCAACTTTTATTCGCGTGTGAGAAATTTTTGCGAGGTTTATGGGAGCCTTGTCATCGTGAATACCTATATCTCGCCGCGAACCAATCCTTTGTCTATAGTTTTTATAACAATACAGGTCTGGATAAGGCTTGGTCGGAGACATTAGTTGTTGTGACTGAGCCAGTTTATAAACAATTGATCGCGAAAATTAAGTCACCGCGAATAAAAATTGGTTTATAGTAAGTCACCTCAATTGAAACTTGTTCAGTGAAATACTTTTCATGCATGGATCAAGGGGGGGTCTAACACCCCCCCCCCCCTTGAGATATGCAGTTATTAAATGTATATACTAAACCATCCCCACAATGTCAGGGATTCTGAGTCAACATGTAAGGATGATACTTCATCAATAAATTTAAAATTAAAAACTGAAAGTTGAAAATTTTGGGCGTCATAAAAAAATAGAGGCGAGTGATTACATTTTATTATAAAAGGTCATTTTATCATTTAAAATATTTATTTATCATTTAAAATACACGTAGAAAGCATTAACTATATTCGCCACTGTTATGGACCCCTACTGATCGCTTTTTTTATTCAAACATACATATTTACTAGTAAACCTTGCTGACGATCTAACGAGAAAATCAATCTATTGATTTATTAAAAAAAAAATAATGGTCACAAATACCAAATTAGAAGATATTTAATCCCAAAATCATTTTAATCATTTCTGATTCCTAGCATCAAAACAAAGTACAAAATGCCTCACAAATTATCTGTTTAGACAAAATGTTTTTGGGTGATTTAATGTATCTCTTACTAATGTTGGTTATGTATTTTTTGCAATGTCGCTACCTGCATATCCCGAATGAATCCCCAAAGAAAGCATTTTATTGCATAGTAGCTATATAGTTATTATAACATCTATCATGGCACCAGTGTAATAGGAAATGAAGAACAGTCAGATACCACATTGAAAACATATAGTTGGACCAGGAATCTGTGGCGTCGAAGCAAATTGAAAGTGGGGGTTGGGGGTAAGGGGGCTAGACTAATCATCAAAAGCCTTGACAAAAAAAAAAAAACTATTTCCCAAGATCTCGATATTCCTAATCCGTGAGGGGGGGGGGGCAGTATAATTTTTCTATTTTCAATATTACTATTAATATTTAATTCTTTTAAAGGTAAATTCAATTTAGGAACAATTATGTTTCCAGCGAGAAAAAGTGGGGGTGGGGGGCTAGCCCCTCCGGGATGCTTAACGTGTTATGTGTCTAATGGTTTGGTTTACGTTAATAATAAATTGTATTTTAAATTTCCGATCCATATAATAAATTATATACCTTGTGCAAATAGTTCAGCAAGCAGCTTACGGTGCAAGGTGACTTATGGTGAAAGCGAAAAAAGAAAAATCATTAGCCAATGAGAGTTCGCTTAACAAAATATGGTTAGTAGGCAACCAATCAGATCAAGGTCCATATCGAGGTTCTTAGATCCAATAATACGTTACTATTATACCTCTTATTTATGTCTCTGCTTAGCATGCCCAAAAGGGCGCAGAATTTGGAAAATTATCTCATCTTACCATAAGCATAAAAACAACCAAAAATATATATATAAAATAACGAATCACATTCATACCAAAATACTCAAAGGATATCCATTCTTGACTCCTTTTATGATGTTTGATGTCAGAAAATTGTGAGTTAGCAGCTTCATGTTGGTGATAGATACTGAACAAGTTTACAAATATTTATGACAAAACGAATTAGTAAAAAAAGTATTACACCATTATCGTTTTTGACATTGACTTTTGTAAATCAGAGTTAATTATAATATATGAAAAAATATTTCGAACTAAAATATATGTATATTTATTATTATTTTATTAATATACAACATATAAATATATTCGTTTTTATCAATTTTCCCTATGCCATTCCTAAATTTTACAAATTCAATATGGCAGCTCCCATCATCTACACATGATGTTTGATGTACACTCGGCTGACTTGTTTTTGTGACTTGTGACTTTGAATTTCAAATTTCTTACAATACTTCATATACAGTAAGATAACAATTACAAGAGAGGGTGATGTCAAAGAAGAGTATCTCCTTTGTAACTGACCTGGAGTTTTGTCCAACATGCGGGACAATTCTTCCTCTTCCAGGAATGGACGACTACGTCACATGTAAACTGTGTGGTTACAAGATCCATGTCCAAGGTAGGTGTAAATGTTGTAAGATTAAATGTTTACAAGTATTATAACACAATAATCTTAATTTCTTTGCTTTTTATATCTCTTTTTTCAAAACAGAATTTGATGGAGTCAAAATCACATCAAGCATTGTGTTCAACCGCCCCGAAACTCTGCAGACAAATGCTGAAGAAGGGGAGACAAGCAGCGGACCTCTGGTGAGTTCTTCTTCAGATCATGATAGCGAGCACAGCTCGCTGGCGCGCAGCACTGGAGCGAAGCGAGCTCTACCGGCAAGGCGTGTGTGAATAGAAAATTCGGACTAGTTGCACATTCATTCAACGGATTTTTTTGGCGTCAGTAAATCGGACCAATAATGCATTGTTTTAATCGTCCCAGTAGTTCCCTGTAATCATTGCACTAGTTATCACTTCACACTCTCATGAGAACCAGCAAAACAATAAAAACAATAACGATGTATACGACATACAATCAATGTTACCACTAAAGTTCACCTCAGTACACTCGATCAAAAATAATCGAGTGATGTCACAAATGTTACACATTGATCCGATAATTTTTTAGGGTGTCAGTAAATTTTGACCAACAATTCATAGTACCAATGGTTTCCAACCTCACGTTCTCGCGAGAATCAAAGTAAAACTTTTGAGAAGCATTTAAGATGTGTAATTTTAAGAACATCATGCTTTTTAAGTAAATAAAACAGTATACTTCGCGTACTTTTATTTCTCAGTGGAGTTTTAAAAAGTCATACTACACTTAACCACCGTGGACTTTGATGTCACAATAAGGGGAAATTACTCTAACTGAAGTTATTGTAAATCTGCTGAAAATCCTCTCAAAATCTTGCAAAGCTAAAGAATGAGGACATTTCTTCAGATATAGGAAACAGTTGTAACTTGCACTCATTTGGATGAATGCTCACATTTATTTTATTCACTATGATTATGGTAACGTTAATTTCCAGGAACATACACGTTGCATCGTTTTTTTTTAAAGGGGGTGGGTGGGTGGAAAAAAAGAGAAAAAAGGTTAATTCTCAAAATGATAAAAATTCAAATCCTTCAGCTCTTTAGCAGTTCAATGGTTTCTTTATTTTCACTTCCATTTATTACATGCTCCCAATCCCAAGGTGGGGGGGTGGGGAAACTCCATTTTCTTTGTATAATATGATAAGCAAATTTTTTTTAAAGCGTAAATTAAAAAATAAAAATTAATTTATTTTTTTAAAGTGGAGGAGGCAACTCCATGATAAGTCGATTTTCTATTTGTAAATTGAAAAGAAAAATAAAAAAAAATTTTAACATGGGGGGGGGGGGGCTCTATAATAAGTCAATTTCTGTATGTAAGTTTAAGAAAAAATGTCTACTGCAAAAAAAGGGGATGAACTGACGTACATTACAATCTTTAAGGAGGAGATAGAGTGCAATGAACATTTATATTAAAATCTTTATTATTCAACAACATTGTATCTGAGATTGAACTATTGTTCTGCTTATAAATAAATAAATAACAAATCTTATAAACTATGAATAATGTAAATTTACTGAAAAAATAGGTGTTTTATTTTTATTTTGCAATCAAATTTATTTATGTTGTAAATTTTATTTTTATTGATTTATCATAATAATTTTATTGATTTATCATTACCCCAACGGTTGCACCGTAAAACATATTACCTTAAAATATCATCAACTACAGCGGTATGAAATATTTATCCCCAATTTGTTTTCGCTGCTTTTGCTCTTGTTGTCAACATCCTTTAAGGCTGGGTGAATTCAAATGTCTCAAACTATTTCTCTTTTAACACAACTGTGCCTAGGCAAATTAAAGATGGGACAAAATTGTTTGCAATGAAAAGGGGCAAAATAACCCTGTATACAGTATTTTTATTTAATTGTAGTGACTGCCAACAACGTATAAAGCGATCTTGTGGGAAAGTAATTCCGGTATATGAAAGGCAAATTAAGATACATTTCATACCAAACAATAGTTGAATTTGTAAATATGTGTATAATGTACAGTTCTAGTGTGTTCTTATGGTGCATACACAACGACCTCATTCATAATCAAAGTAAGATTGTTTCTTCATCAAACCTCCAGCTGCTTGCTTTCTGGGTAGATAATTTTGGTGGTATAAAAATTGGAAACTTTCTAAAAGGAGAGTGATGCCATGTTATTTTTGTTATATAACAAGTGTTTTCTGGATTATTAATGTAGCAATTATAATTCACAGGCTGACAGAAAATGCAGCAAGTGTGGGCACGAGAAGATGTCATACACAACTCGACAAACCCGATCGGCTGACGAAGGACAGACTGTCTTCTTTACTTGTCTAAACTGCAAGTGAGTGCATTTGTAATTGTAATGTGTGGAATAGTTTAATAGTCTTTTAATTTATAAGGAGAAACTCGTACAACACAACAATCAGGCTCATATAGAAGTTACAACATGTAAGCCTGGATGTGATATTCTAATGGGTAATTAAGTCAAATAAAAATACCAAAACATGAAAAACCTTGGCATAGTGCTTTAATGGTCATAATGTCAGTGGGATTGTCAGGGGGTGGGGTTGGTTTTGATAACCGTTTATGGTGCTTTTTTTATCTTGTAACATCTTGCAACTTAATATTTAGGAGCACATGAATACCCAGTTTTAATTTTAAATGCTCAAATCAAGCGAAACTGCAGTAAATAACTGCACCTTAACTTTTAATGTTGAGAACAGTATAATATTAAAGCAATTTTTATGTATACCAAATATTTATAATTAAGAGATTTCGGTAGATTTCTTAGGTATTACTGGCTAGAATCAACTTCAAACAAAACTATTTATATATTCATGTACTTTTATGCAATTTCATTTTCTTATTTGTGTACTTGCAATTTTCATATTTATACACAAACAGTTTTAAAGTTGTTTATCCTATAAACCTAGTTAGTATTGTTACTTAGAAATTGCAATCAAACCTTTTGTATAGGATTATACAATAAAGTATGTTTAAACCATGTGGTAGAAGAGGTAAGTATGATGAAGCTCTTTATTACACAAAATACATTCTAAAATCTTTAATTTTTCATTGTTTCCTTTCAGATCCCAAGAAATAGAATATTCCTGACCCGGCCATCCTGTTTATTGCTTCATTTACTAACATTGTTCTGTCTGTGTTTGATAATTTAGACTTGTGAGATTTATACTGTTTGTGTCATTCAGAATAAATCTGATGCATTTTGTTAGATTTTTGATTAAATACTAAATACTGTTATTGACTAGTATATTAGCTTATTTTTGTCATGTATAGCTAATGCATAAATATTGTTGACAAGTTATGTTGGTTTTTAGCTCACCTGAGCTAAAAGCTCAAGTGAGCTTTTCTGATCAAAATTTGTCGGTTGTCTGTTGTCGTCGTTGTCGTTGGCGGCATTGTCGTTGTAAACTTTTCACATTTTCTTCTTCTTCTCCAGAACCACTGGGCAGATTTCAACCAAATTTGGCACAAAGCATCACTAGGTCAAGGGGATTCAAGTTTGTTCAAATGAAGGGCCACGCCCTCTTTAAAGGGGAGATAATTGAGAATTATTAAAAATTTGTTATTATTTTTCAAAAATCTTCTTCTCAAAAACTATTCGTCCAGAAAAGCTTAAACTTGTGTGGAAGCATCCTCAGGTAGTGTAGATTCAAGTTTGTTCAAATCATGGTCCCCGGGGGTAGGGTGGGGCCACAATAGGGGGATCAAGTTTTACATAGGAATATATATAGGAAATCTTTAAAAATCTTCTTCTCAAAAACTATCAGGCCAGAAAAACTCAAATTAAAGTGGAAGCATCCTCAAGTAGTGTAGATTCAAGTTTGTTCAAATCATGGTCCCCGGGGGTAGGGCGGGGCCACAATAGGGGGATCAAGTTTTACATAGGAATATATAGAGGAAATCTTTAAAAAAAATTCTTTTAAAAACTATTAGGCCAAGAAAGCTCAAATTATTATGGAAGCAACCTCAAGTAGTGTAGATTCAAGTTTGTTCAAATCATGGTCCCTTGGGGTAGGGTGGGGCCACAATAGGGGGATGAAGTTTTACATAGGATTATATAGAGGAAATCTTTAAAAATCTTCTTCTCAAAAACAATTAGGCCATAAAAGCTCAAATTAAAATAAAAGCATCCTCAGGTAGTGTAGATTCAAATTTGTTCAAATGATGGTCCCCGGGGGTAGGGTGGGGCCACAATAGGGGGATCAAGTTTTACATAGGAATATATAGAGGAAATCTTTAAAAATCTTCTTCTCAAAAACTATTCGGCCAGAAATGCTCAAATTAAAATGGAAGCATTCTCAGGTAGTGTAGATTCAAATTTGTTCAAATCATGGTCCCCGTAGGTAGGGTGGGGCCAAAATAGGGGGATAAATTTTTACATAGGAATATATAGAGGAAATCTTTAAAAATCATTTTCTCAAAAACTATCAGGCCAAAAAAGCTCAAACTAAAATGGAAGCATCCTCAGGTAGTGTAGATTCAAGTTTATTCAAATCATGGTCCCTAGGGGTATGGTGGGGCCACAATGGGGGGATAGATTTTTACACAGGAATATATAGAGAAAATCTTATTCTCGTAAACTATTAGGCCAGGAAAGCTCAAATTTGAGTGGAAGCATCCTCAGATAGTGTAGATTCAAGTTTGTCACAATGGTCCCCGGGGGTAGGGTGGGGCCACAATTGGGGGATAAATTTTTATACAGGAATATATAGAGAAAATCTTTAAAAAAAATTCTTTTAAAAACTATCAGGCCAAGAAAGCTCAAATTGGCATGTAACCATCATCAGATAATGTAAATTCAAATTTGTTCAAATCATGGTACCTGGGGGTAGGGCGGGGCCACAATGGGGGATAAATCTATATATAGAGAAAATCTTTAAAATTCTTCTCAAAAACTATTAGGCCAGGAAAGCCCAAATTTGAGTGGAAGCATCCCCAGATCGTATAGATTAAAGTTTGTTTAAATAATAGTCCAGGGGTAGGGTGAGGCCACAATGGGGGATGAATTTTTACGTAGGAATATATAGAGAAAATCTTTAAAAATCTTCTTTTTAAAAACTATTTGGCAAGAAAAGCTTAAACTTGTGTAGAGGCATCCTCGGGTAGTGTAAATTCAAGTTTGCAAAATCACAGTCCCTATTTGTAGGGCGGGGCCGCGATGTGGGGGGGGGGGGTATATAGGAATAGAGAAAAATCTTCTTACAGCTACAACAACAAAAGGGGCTTGGTTTTTACAAAAAAAAGATGTGGATAAAAATTGGCAGATTTTGAATTTTTTTTAGCAAGATCTGCTGTACTTAGTTGTCAAGATATTTTGATACTATACTGCTAATTTGATCAGAGTTAAGGCTCAGGTGAGCGATGTGGCCCCTGGGCCTCTTGTTTCCAATGCTTTTATTTTTAACCAGGATTTCCATAGGTAAAATCTGATTGGTGTCAAAGGTGGCAGGTGGGTGGCTGCCAAAAGTATAGCCCTTTTGTACAGGAAGTTCCTCCTACAGTTTTCAAGACAGGAAGTTGTTTGTTTTGCAGATCAATTTTACATATATTAGGGATGTACATATTACGTGAATTTTGATTTATGTTCATTTTTGCGAAAAATATTAGCTGTTGAACTTAGCCATTTTGTTGCATATTATTCCATATAGGGTACCACTTTTGTACACTTGTGAGATAACTTTCACTACAGGTTTTAAGATATTTTTTGTTTCTCAGATTAATGGTCATATATCAGAGGTGTGCATGTTATTTGGATTTGGATTTTAATAATTTTTGAAAAAAATACCAGCTGTTGAACTTTGTCAATTTTTGACAAAACTAGGGCCGAGCTCGTTGCACAGCAACGAAGAGATCTTCCGTTGCAGCTTCCTGTTGGGAAAGGATTGTCAATCAGTCTGATTAAAAGCACCCTTCTTCTCCTTACAGGGTCTGACAGGTATTGATAGGGGGTCATCTTCACATGACCTAAACTTCTGACCATTCAGGGCTTTAGAAAATTAATTGGAACTTTTAAAATGGAGATAGGCATATTAATTCATCCTGCTTTCTATGTAACCCCCAGACTAAGTATTGAAGAGTTGCACCTCTCATTAAACAGATAAAGGCATGTATTTGGTAACTGAGAGTATATATAGGTTGTGTGCAAATATGTAGGTCACATGAAGATGACCTGTTATCGTTACCTATCAAACCCTGATGGGTGTAAGGAAAAAGGTGGTGATTTTAATCAGACTGGATTGTCAATAAGATAAAAGTACATGTAAGTGCAGAAAATAAAAAACAAACGATGACGCCTTCTCCAACCTGAGGGTGTGTAATGTGAGAGGTGCTCAGCGGGACAGAGGGACAGTTCTCCGTATAATGATTGGCCATGCAAGCACTCGGCGTCGTTTTGCTTCTAGGAACAAGTTTATCCGAAATGTATTAACAAGCAAATAAAAGAAAAAATTACTAAAATCTTCAAAATTCTTATTCGTGGTAGTGGTAGGGGAGGGGGAGTTGTGAGGCAGCTATAACTTCTTTTGTTTAATATGATTTTGTTTTAAAGAATGTGGGTGCTTAAGATGTAGATTCGGCAGGAATCTGGGCGCACAAGGAGAGTGAAAATTTCATCAATTAATTTTGAATATTTTTCGAATTTTAACCGTTATTTGGTTTCTGTTGGATGTGGAATGAGTGGAAAAATATTTGAAATGCAAAAGGTTTTATTATAATATGGGTCTAAATATAGCAACACGATGCAATTCATGCAAAATCCTACTTATTTACAACTGTTTTCAAATGATTTTGTTGTCTCTGGGTCTTCTCTCCACAAATTTGAAATGTGTAAAGGTAACATATTTCAACATTAAAAATGTCGCATTTTAAAAAAAGATGGAGAGATGACCCAGAGATGACTAATTATGTACTTTTCAAATTATTTTTTGAAGGATAAAAAACAAAGTCCATTGATATGACAGTGATGTTTCAAACAGTACTTTATAGAGCATATATTGACAAGTCTCCGTGGCTCAGTGATTTCGTCCTGGATTTAGTGAATACATACATTCAGTGTTTTGGGTTCAAATCCAACTGGTGGTCTTTTTAAAAAAATTAAACTTTTTTGTTTTAAATGTATGTTATTATAACATGATGTTGAATTATAATATACCGGTATATTTTAATTTGTTTTTATTGATTTCTAGATCTGCTGTATGAACACTATAAAAAAATTCTTTTCTTATTACTATTTTTTTAGGATAACACAATATAACTTCATTAAATAATGTTTTCATTAACATTTCCAACTAGTTATCGGTTTACCTCTCATTGCCATTTTTTGAAAGCTTTGTGAGTTTTTCAATAACCGGAATAGCCATGTACTTCGACTCTCAACATAATATATTTTTGCTGAAACCTGTACATAGCCTTTCGTGGTTATAGACATTTAAATCCCAATTGATTCGTGTCGAGGATTCCTGCAAACTTACAATCTTGTGCGCTCACTTTCTTTGCCCCCAAAATTTAAGCCTTATCCTAAAAAGTGTGCAGGGGGAGGGGGTAACAATGCTCCAAAATTTTATTTTATTTGTAAATTTTGTATATACTGCCACCCGGTAAATTCAAAATTTACAACATGACAACTTTAACATGTTTTGTTACGATCAGAGATAAAATAAAGACCGTTCCGCTCTATGGTGCTCGTTTCATTTTATAGGTAAAGGTATATTCTCCAAAATTATACGACCTTTGTGATAGCACACACATATACACACGCACTCGCATACACGTGGAAGCATTCTAATTTTCTTCTAAATATGCATTTGGTATTAAGATAGGTAAAAACAATTTTTATTTGATTAATTTATTATAATCGCCTAAAACAAGAAAGAACCTTGATACAGAAAATACAACGCGTTTTTATTTTATAGGTAAGGTATATTCTCCAAAATTACACGACCTTTGTGATAGCACACACACATACACACGCACTCGCATACACGTGGAAGCATATATAATTTTCTTCTAAATATGCATTTTGGTATTAAGATAGGTAAAAACAATTTTTATTTGATTAATTTATTATAATCGTCTAGAACAAGAAAGAACCTTGATACAGAAAATACAACACGTTTTTATTTTATAGGTAAGGTATATTCTCCAAAATTATACGACCTTTGTGATAGCGCACACACACATACACACGCACTCGCATACACGTGGAAGCATTTTAATTTTCTATAAATATGCATTTGGTATTAAATAGGTAAAAACAATTTTTATTTGATTAATTTGTTATAATCGTCTAAAACAAGAAAGAACCTTGATACAGAAAATACAACAACATGGCGAAGAAAGCTTGCAAAAAACTTCAAAAACTTGTTTATATACGTGAAAAATTTGTTTTAACACTCTGTTACCGGTGAGAATTCTGTCAGATGTTGCAGGTACTAGTACATAACAGGTAACAATTGCTTGAAACTGGAAAGAATTTTCGTACAGAATATACAATCGCATGACGGTTAAGCTTACAACAAACTTCAAAAACTTGATTCAATTTTGAAAAAGCGCCTCACTGATAATACATGTGAGGCTGCAGGTACATTACAGGTAAATGACCCAATCTCCTGTATAAAACGGTGTTTTGATCAGAGCATGTCGCACGGTATATACGTTAGTAAACACATGGTCCATGATTGTTCCGTTACCCACTGTTTCCCCTGTCCCCACTCTTACATGACCTTCATTCCAGGTGACCCAGAACGATCTATACTGTTCGCCACTTAAAACACGTCCGATGTACTCTGAATAACACTGACTCCAAGCGACCAATCCATCCCTCAGACACGATTTTGTCGCGCCCCACCCTCCTAGGGTAACCCAGTAGCCGGGACTGTCCGTGTTGTTTCCAGAACTCAGTAAAATATATGCACTATAGGTGACCTTGACCTGGAAACGTATCGATTTCCTCCTGCTGAGTTGTATTCCGAGATCAAGCCAGGTGTCTTCCGGTTCCGTAGTTAATTTCATTTCTAAAAAGACAAATATCAAAATATAAGATATCAACCTTGATCGACGCTGATGAGGATTAGTGTGCAAAGTTACAGTACTTTCTAGCCCTGTAGCAATCGATTGTACTATTGATGTTCAGCGATTTGGAAGTAAGCAATAAGTTAGTGGTTTATAGCCGTCCAGATATCGTGTAGAAACCAAAAGTGTCCAACAAACTTCTTGAAATGGTTCAAATTGATATGTATTGAAATAACTTACTGATCTAATCCATTTATTGCATACAATTTACAGAAGTTTACATATAATTTAATTTTTTTTTTAAAGTTTACTTAAACTTTGAAATATAGGAAAGCAATCTCCAGTATATTTCAAAAGCGTCGAAATATTTGCTCTGTGATTAAAATTTGTGCGATTTAAAATGCATATAGGTCATACTTTACACATTCTGAGTTATAAACAATTATTTAAGATTGCTTCATAATGACAGAGAGCCTAGAAAATGAAGATATATACTTGTACAGAAATGTAGCCATCCTGCGATTGGCTCCCAGTCCCCGGGGGTCAGGCGGTTCTTTATGTGACAGGTACTGTAGATCATACACATCTGGTCGCCACGGTTACAGGAGTAACCCTCTCCGTCCAGCATCAGGGTCCTGGCGGCGCACTCAATACACGTGACGTCCTGATGGCTGGACACAACCGACGAGTTGGTGTAAACGCCAGACATAGAGTCTATCACTTTCCAGGTGCCATGAACAAAGTTGACCTGTACTTCTTTACATAAATAGATAATCAAAACTTGTCTCAGCAAAACGTCCATTATGTGTGATGGTTTGTAGGTATGTTGCCGATCAGCCTTAAATCAGAAACCGTCCAGCAGCCACGTGTTTTAGTTCTAACAATTTTAGCCGATTCACGATAGATATACCTATAGACAGGGGCGTACCTAGAACAAAATGATATGCAGACCAGAGAAGGTATGATGCTTGCCATAACAACACTAAATTCCATCGCCGAGGGGCGGGGCCGCCATTCGTTTTCTACGCTTAGGTTAGTGAATATAGTTCTGTTCCAGACCATCAATTGCAGTTAGCATGCATTTTCATCGAAGTTTTTAATTGGGTGAACGCACGCTTTTAAAAATAGTCATTCACTACATGTAGCAAAGGATTTTTCTCGAGAACTATTACTTCCTCTTGTTATGATATTGAACTATAGCTTCAATTATTCTGATGTTAAACTAGCGTTTCAAATTTACTCAAATTTTTTATATCTTGGTTAGAAACAAGTTAAATTGGTAGCAGCTATTGAATATGAGTGTAAAAATTTTACTCAACTTATCAATTCTTTGACAGAACATATATTTCTGACGCCTTATTTGGTATTTGAATTTTCAAATCGTTTCGGCTTTCCCTAAATTTGTATAAAAGCACCTTATTTGGTAGCTGTTTTTTAAATATAGTGTCTGCTTTCCCTGAAATTTTAGTAAAACAGTAGTTATTTCTATTGTAGTCCCTGAGTATTCATGATCAACTCAAGTTTAATACGATTGATCTGAAACCGTACGCTTGATCACATCACCTCTTATAACGTACCATTTTAAAAATCATTAAATTCATAGATGAATTCAACCAAATTGTGTTCAATTCATGGTTGCCGCATTTTTTCTTCTTTCTTTCATTCTTTTCCCCTCAAACGATGCTAGCGAATAGGCAGCTTCGCCCTTAAACTAGCTTTTTAAAAACCACTCGCAGATATCTGCCCATTTGCATTGAAACCCAAAAAGTTGAACAAACCAGTGAACCAGTACAGACACTTATGGTACCTTCATTCACTGTAAACAGTTTCACAGTTAAAGGTACTTAAACGATTTGAGCTTAAAATCTTATTTGATTTTTAAATTTTTTTTGTACAGAATGGTTTATATGAGTATTGCTTCCTTTAAAATTTAAAAAAAATTTCAAATATCGAGTTACAAGCAAGATACAGACTTTGGAATTCTCTGTTTTGTAAACAAAGCTCAAGACTTGTTATTGTTTACACACGTGTTGTATTGATATGAGTTTCAATTAAATGGTGCTTTCTTTTGTTAATAATATTATTTATGAACACATTGAAGCAGTTTATCGTTTTTGTCACCAGTCATTTTGCCAAAAAATATGGTAGTTTCCTTACTTTAAATTATTTGTAAACAAATATAAGACTCGAGCTTTGTTTACAGAACAATGATTTCTTACCTCTGTATCTTGCTTGTAATTTGGTTTTTAACATTCAAATTTTGTTCAATCATTCAAAACGACAATTCAACTATTTCATACATAAAGAATAAAAATAAAATTTTGGTCTCAAATCGTGTCCATGACCCTTTAATAAACTAGATTTATAGACATTGAATTATATGGTTTTAGGACCGTAAACTATTTTTCTATATAGTTCTTTCCCAACTTCCTAAAATTGTACGTATATTAACATTTTAAAAGAATTACTGTTATAACATATCATTGATTTTGTTAATAAATCTATGTGAATTAAAACAAATACATTACAGTCTGAACGGTTTTTTTATGCAATAGCTAAATGTCAAGGTCTAGGCTAATGCAGGGTATTTGCGATTGGTAAAATGCAAATATAAGTAATAAACAACGATTATTTAGTGAACATGGCGTATGAATAGCATTCAGAAATATAAGTAATAAACAACGATTATTTAGTGAACATCATGGAATATGCCAGCAAAGCAATTGCTATTCATAACGCCATGTTAACTAAATAACGTTGTTTATTTCTTAAATATTTGCATATGCATTGTTCTTTCCCACTGTAAGTCCATAGGAAGGAACTGCAATTATTTTTTTATAACCGTCTGTACACTATGCCGTCATGAAGGTGCAATTGCTATTCATACCGCCATGTTTACTAAATAACGTTGTTTATTTCTTAAGTGAACCATAGTTAAGTATAAACTGAACTGTCCATATATAAATTTTCATAACGCGATAGCACGCTTTACTCAATTTGTATGCACACACCGCTGCAGTTATGAGACTATATCTTTCAAAAAATGATGATTCAATGCTTTAATATTTACATTCCAAATATTATTTGCATGTAAAGTTTGTGGAAAGATACTGCAGTTATTTAAGAAATAAACAACGTTATTTAGTGAACATGACGTTATGAATAGCAATTGCTCTGTTGGCATATTCCATGATGCGCGCTAGCTATATGTATATGGCATGGCATGCTGATGTATTCAGGATCCTCGTCCTCGACACCCCGTGACTTCTACTTTTTATGACAGTACGTCACAGCATGGCGATTTTAACGCTATGTCAAACAGTATATAATCGCCAAAATTTTGTGTTTTTTCTCTGTGGTGCAATGGATGTAGCTTCGATCTACTGACCTTTGAGTATTTTAGAAAGATGGGCTTGTATGCAAAACTTTTCCCAGATATGTGTGGAGGGCCCTTAAACTAATACACCTGTGAATCTGCCCACTGTGCATCGACCCCCCCCCCCCCCAAGTCGAAAAAACCAGGGAACCAATATAGACACTGATGGTACTCTACATTCATTGTAAACAGTTTCACAGTCAATAAACTACATTTATAGACTGTAAATTATGGTTTACAGAACGTAAACTATAGTTCTGTTAACCATATTTCACAATTTAGCTATATTTGCTCGAAGGGCTTTATGGAAGATTTGATCACGTACCAACCCGTATTTATATCCCGATATACATCCAAAAATGATACCTTATTTCTTATATTTACATTTGTTGCAAATTATGACAATAACAATGCTCCATACTTTCTCTTTTGTGATGACCTAGAAAGCCGCTTCCATTAAAATGACGTAACAAAAAATAGTGAAATAATGTTGCAAGCATTTGATTATCGTAATAAATAATATGACACTACTTTTGACAAGACAAACACTTTTTTTATTATGGTTAAGTGAAACAGAAAAGAAAATTTACTTCTACAATTGAAAAATACGATTGAAGCTTGGCGGAATAGTACCACTTCTGTTGAAGTCGCAGAGCGGTTGGAAATTTGAAAACAAAGCGATCGAAAGTTGAGTTAGAGTCTACTTAGACATTTTCAGGGGAAACATTATTGCAGAATCAGATTCAAAAGCAATATGATTTTCTTCCGACATTATATAGGAAAGCTATTTTAACTTCTAAGTTCTTTTAACGGAACAAAACGGACAGAGAAGCATAACGTTAAAGCTGACACGAATTCATAAATACGCATTATTTCCCTTTTATCTCCGACTACCGCCATATTAATTGTGGATTTCTATTGTTCTACTAATCGCTACACACCCCCTATATAAGGCCGAGAGCACTATTCATGCTTCATCGCATTAAGGAATTTCATACACCCGAACACGTTACCTTGGACGAAAAGATGTGTAAAACACGTTTGGAACAAAAATAATATGACAAGTTGCTGTCCTTCAAAAAAGGACTACAATACGTGGACCATTTGCTTGTGTTTCCAACGAAAACGTGAAAGCCTTAAAATTATCGCGGATTCCACCGACTCTAGCCCCCTGCTTTAACCACTAAATTTGTACGTTATATTACGTATACATGTATCTATATATAGCTCTGACTTTTTACCTCAAAATTTAAAGGGTTCATACTTCCAAATAATTATGATCTATCTATGAATGAAGTTTGCATGTATAGTATCAGGCATTCGGTGAATTCTACTATTTGCGCACACATCACGATTCGCACTACTTCGTTAACTATGCAGTGAAAGCTTTGTGTAAATTTAAAAATTTCATATATTAATGCATTTTCTTGAGATTTAAACTTTTATACAGTGACATGATTATTCAATCATACTTAAATGCTTAAAAAATTTAATCGGGAAGCCTCGCCTACTATAAAAATAAAGTGAAGTTACATGTGTATTCAGAAAACAACAAAACATTGCAAATTATGCTATTTGATGCATGTTGTAGTTTCAGCATAACATTAACTTATTTCATAATACTGATAATTCATATCACATGCCAATCATTTTTTTAAAGGAATACTTTGTTTCTGTATTGTTTACCGACAACTTTACAATTACAGCGCCTTTGAACTTAAGTGTGCATATGGTACGGAATCCCGATCTCTATTCAGAAAAACGTGTGCTAGCCTGGTTCCCTGAGCTACCCATTACGCACAGGAACCAGGCTAGCTCATGCGCAGGCTGAATTTTCCCCATAGCATCCGGTTTAACCTCGCTTATATATTTTCTGCGTGGACCTCAGGGTCCACGCAACAACCACTTCACTGGCAAGATATATCCAATAAACGACGAAACAAGACAGACTGAAGTCCAGCCACAGATACTTTTTGAAGAAATCCTCGATAAGTATAGACCGTTTTCCTGTGTATATTATAACATCGCACATACGCAAACTACACACTGGCAGATCGAGCAATGTCAATGATCGCATGGATTGTAGAAAAGGAACGTTTTTGTAGGAACGGATGGAAACGATATTACGTTTTACTTTTTTGGATTGACTATCATTTAGCTACTGTGTTGAATGTACCGCCGCCGGGGTTTTAAAAATGATGCAGACGTTATGCATTCTGTATGAACGACACACGTGTTCGATGTGCATGCGAAGTAAGGCAGCACTATCTGTGCCAAATATTACAGATACCTTGAAAATTCTTTCAAAGAATAAATATATTTTGTATTTTATTGATTGTTGTTTACTTTATTATTTATTACAAACATTTTACTACATTGTGTAGTTAATGCATTTAGAACGGTCCGTGCAACCTGAATGCCTCGATCAAAAAGCAACCGACCGTAACTTTCTCAACCGGTATATATACCTTAGTGACAGTAGAGGAGCGATCAAATTTAATATGGCGACCAAATGCTTTTTTGAATTTATGTCAGCTTGAAGGAGTTAAATATTTGACCGTGATCCGTGAATGGACTAAACACGAAACGTCTGTGATATTGCTTTTGCGATTTTGGTCAAGGCTTGTAAAAAAAAGTCTGAAATAAATAAAACTGAATTAACTCCTTTGACAAATTGCAATTGTAATTATCAAGAACACCTCGTTTCGATGTCGATCTATAAAAATTATTCTGTTTACAGGCCTATCCTACCTGAATCATTTATCCCCCGCGATTAATGTTATATTTTTAGGAAATGAATGAATAAAACTTCGGATAACAAAATACAGATACGTTTATTTTTTTATGCCTAAATTATGTTTTCATTACGATATCTAATAGGTATGTTTCAGCACAAGTCGGTTAGCATATAGAAAAAGAAGTGACCTAGATTATTCATACGCTACTTTGACCTCTTGACCCATAATGATGTTATGCAGAAATAACAGCGGATTGCGCAAACAGTGTTATATAAGGGAAAACATTTGCAAGTGTCAATATTTTTCATGTTAAATACTGAAATCTGTTTAAAGCTGAACACCGCTCGTAAATAGGCACTGTCCGCCATATTTCTCTTTCATCACTGCTGTCCCTACAACCCCTATATAAGGCACAGACCTCTAAACAGTTCAAAGTACTTTGCTGTAGAGGTCTCACCTGTGTGGACGTACATCTCGCCTCGCTGTGTTATTCGGTCGCGATGAAATTATCAAATTTTACGCACTTTTTTAAAGCCAGGAGAATACTAACATCAAATAATTTGGTCAATGCATTATTTACAAACAGAGTATGCACATAGAATAAGAAATAAATGCATATAATCGAAAGACCACGAAAGGAATACTACACGTCGACCACGAGTTTCAGGTGTGCAATCGGGTGTATCGGAATCGAAGGGTTTATATACCAGGTATCTGTGTGACGGTGCCTATTTACGAGCGGTGTTCAGCTTTAATCTGCGTTTAGACGCAGCTGGTAATCCGTTTTATTACCCTCAGCGTTAGCAACAAACTTGGCAACGGGTAACACTATATAAATAGTGCCTGTTTGGGAGGGTAACAGTTGAAATTGACACCCCTAGAAAACCATTGTCAACCGACGCGAAGCGTTATGAAGTAACGTCATGTGTTTCTGACGTTATTTCTCTGTTTTGTGAAAAATGCCGTTATACCCTTTTCTTATGGGCCCAATCGTATTTTTTTTACAAATAATGTAAAATATGGAATTACCATTTCTTTGTCAAAATGACTCATGGCAAACAAGGTAAACTGATTAAATTTGTTTATAAATATCAACAAAAGAAGCAACATTTATTTGAAACTTACACTAATAAACCACATGTGTAATCAATACTCGAGATGTGTTTACAAAACAAAGAATGTCAAACTCTGTGTATTGCTTATAACTCAATTTTTGACTTTCACATTTTCATACAGCATTAAAACTACCCATATTAACCATTCAAAGCATTAAAAATAGAATAAAAAAAAAATTCAAAAATTTAAGCTCAAATCGTGTTTAAGTCAAGAATTAAAAGAACTTGAAACATTAAAATTTGACATAATCAAAGCTGCAAAACAAATCCAAGAAAATGGGATCCAATATTGTTTCAACTTTAATGCATTAGCTTTTTATTCCAACCCCCCCCCCCCCCCAATAATAAATCCAAAATTGTGGGTTAGACCATATTTTTGTCTTGCCCTGTGTCGTTTACTATATAAACAGTCATATTAGTCACAGATTTGTTTGTCTGTGTGTCCCATACTTGCCAACTTCCCATGTGTGAAAATCTGGTCTTGACCAGATTTCGAAAGTAAAAAATCTGGTCATAGCGCGTAACGACATTCACGACATATTTACCATGCATTTCATAGGTATATACAATAGAAATATGTGTTAAAACTTATGTGTAATACTTCATTGCAAAGAAGCATTTTAACTAACAGTTGCTGACTTTGAATTTTGTAAAGTGATCTGACACAGAAAATGGTAGGTTGTGTTCAGCTAAAAAAGAATGCAAAAAGAGTTTCTGCTACATTAACTTTGCTTTTGAACTCTGTAAATGATGGCATGAAAGTTGTGACTTGGAAGACTTTTGTGTATTAAAAAGCATTTTAAACATGACTTAGCGTTTTTGAATGTTTAGTCAGATCGTTTTGGGCACAAAATTCAATATTCAAATGTGCGTTACATAGATCACAAAAACCATCGTTTTGTACTCGATTACTTTGTTTTACCCATGGGAATTCATTTTCCCAGATATGTTGATAGGTACATGTGTACAAAAATATCTTTTTCTTTTTGTTGGTTTTCATTCCGCTGGCCCCGACGAAGACCTTTTCGTATTGGCAGCCATAACACTTAATGATTTAAATCCTCGGTTTGTCAAAACAACTCACAATAATAGAGGGTGAAACCCTCTCACGGGCCTGAAGGTCTCCCTATAGACAACATGTGTATATGTCTAAAAATAGAAATTACACTCTATACCTATGAAGTTGAAAAACTTTTTCAAGATGGAGGAAAAAAGAATAACTTCACGCGCAATGACATCACCAGCATCCATGTTGAATTTGAATCTCGTACTAACTTCACGTTTGGTGATAATTTAACAACTTTGTTTGATGAGTGATAAATACATTCGAACTTACGTAGAGTGTTCTTGAAAAAATTAATTCCTAATTAAGAAAACAAATTTTCCTTTCCTACAACTTTCAACAGTTGCATTAAATCCGATCAAATGAATTTCATGGCATCTGATTGGACAAAAAAACCTGTTTCAACACAATCGCAACTTCTCGGGCCTTTTCGGCATGCTCGTGTTTTTCCGAGCTTGCCGGAAAGGCCCGAGAAGTTGCGATTGGTTTCAACAGTGAATCGGTTTTATTTCATTGTTATTAAAATAACATCATGTATTTTAATTGAATTTGCTTTCTGATTACTTTCTGAAAAAATGAAAGACGTTTTTTCTCCTGCTTTCAATTTGAAATTTCGTTTTTTAGGTGTCATCTCAAATCGTAGCCTGACATACTCATACCAAGGTCATTCCGTACCCAGAATTCAAATTAATTATCAAAACCAAAAAAAAAATAAGTAACCACCAATAACTATTTCAATAAAAACAAAAGATGAATCAAGACGTAATTTTGTAGACATCATAATCTTTGACAGACACATTGTAAAATATTTCCCCATTTTAATCCCCCCCCCCCAAAAAAAAAGTGTAAACCATTCGTATATGATTAAAAAATACAATAAATGTTCAAATTACCCCCAATCTGCCATGAAAATAAAGCAAATAGGGAGAATATTTGGAGCAATATGCATTATAAATACTTAAAAAAAATTATGCATAATAGGAAGTACTGATCTGCATTCACAATCATAGATATGCATTGCACACTAAATGTTAGACATTTGTCAAACAAACTCAGATTAAATTATATACCCCGGTATGTACAATATAAATGAAGGACATAATTTACACCTTATGATGTGAATTAGCAAGGGTATCTCAATTCTCTAGTTTTAATGCACAAATCAATCATTGAATGTTTAATAATTCAATGTTTGGATGACAAATTTTAGTGAATTTAGGTATGTACAATATAAATGAAGGACATAATTTACACCTTATGATGTGAATTAGCAAGGGTATCTCAATTCTCTAGTTTTAATGCACAAATCAATCATTGAATGTTTAATAATTCAATGTTTGGATGACAAATTATAGTGAATTTAGGTATGTACAATATAAATGAAGGACATAATTTACACCTTATGATGTGAATTAGCAAGGGTATCTCAATTCTCTAGTTTTAATGCACAAATCAATCATTGAATGTTTAATAATTCAATGTTTGGATGTCAAATTTAGGGCCCAAAAATAATCTCATTATCTGTCCATACAAGTGAAATATTCTCAAGATGAATTGATTTTCCTATTTAAAAAAAATACATTTATACTCTTTAATTTATGTTTTATGCAATTGCCATACATTTAAAATAAGAGAGTAAGAAGTTAAGATTTTATACTTCATGCGGAGAAATTATCAAGAGATCTGCGATGTAGATACTACATGTAGCTGCAGCCAGGCATTATCCAATTTAATTATGTATAAATTACTTCAGATTAGACAATAAGGCATTAAAATAATATACATGCATATTGATAGAATCAAAATAACAAGGACAAAAATGCAGCTAAAATCTGTCGTAAGATTTTTTGCTTCATTATAAGTTATTCATAGATACCTTCGCTAGCCAAGGGTGTGTGATCTTGCAGGAGCGGCGCGGATCAGAAACCTAGCTTGGCTTACGAAGATGAAATATTTCAGGGTTTAAACAATATTTACTTACATACCAGAATGAAAATTAATTTAGAAGTTTTTGTATTTGAATTTCCTCTCTCTCTCTTTCTCTCTCTCTCTCTCTCTCTGACTTGTTCGGCTATAAAGAGCGGCTGTTAAATAAAAATCTATGGATATAATATAAGATCTAAATATGATAGCATTTGAAAATTGTGTGAGGCTTTCCAAGAAACTTCCAAATGAAAAAAAAAATAAATTTCATAAGAAATCTGTTCTTCGTTCCAGTTAAAAAAAGCGATGACGTTTTAATTCAAGCTGCTTGGTCCGATTTTATATCAAATTTTATGAACGCTTTTAAACGATGGCTATGTTTAGTATATGTATAATAATAGACATTGCAGTAGTTTTACCCGTCAATTATGCCAAATTTCAATGAAGAAAAATACGTACAAAATTTGCCAACAAAACAAACGACATTAAAAGGTACCGCGTTATTTCGCCTCGTGTTAAATTTCACCCCTGACGACGAGAAGGGTATGGTTGTATTACGAATTTGACATCGCTTAAAATAAAGGTCGAAATGATCAGATAAATTACAAATAGACATGTGTACGTTTTGTTCACTAATATTTCTGAAGTCTGCTTTCTTTACAATCGATGCATAGCATGTGGGGGACGAAACCAAGCGGTTTCCTTTTCTTAACATTCCCGTGATGCATTTTTGTTTGTTTTTTCGTTTGCCCAAAGAGAAATTATTTTTATTAACTTTGAATATTTCTAACTTTGAAAGGATACTGATTCTGCTGGTGTAAATAGGAGAAAGTCCATAACTTTCTAAGATAAATGATTTGTATTGAAAAAATGTTGATACTGTAATAACAAACAAATCGGACCAAGCAGCTTTAAGGATTTCAATTGTATTTCTTTTAGCTCTGTATGTTTCTATAAAAATCGTCAACATGTGATGGAAACAGTAGTTTTCGACAGACTATGGTCTATAGCATATTGGGGCTTGAACAAATTTAACATTAATAACAAGCAATAAGATTAGAGTCCAAACAAAGCAATATATGAAATGACAGGCCAGAGATGATGAAAGGGCGTCTACTGATCATGATCTCCAAACGGTTACACCGTAAACATATTAATTAACACCTAATGTGTCAGCACGTTTGTTATAGCCATCGACATTGTTTACGTAAATCCAAGCTCAGCTTGGGTTCATAACTGGAAGTCAGACGCGCAACGTAATTTACGAACCAAATCCGGAAATCGGGAGATTTTCGGGTTGTTCGACAAAAATCGGGTGAAAAGCATGACCCGCCGGGTCATAAAAAATAATCGGGTGAAGGGTCGAAAAATCGGGTGTGACCCGACGAAATCGGGTCAGTTGGCAAGTATGGTGTGTCCGTCTGTCTGTGTCTATCCATCCGTCGTCTATCTCTTGAGGAAGAGGACGATGAACTCGTATTACCTCTCCTACCCGACAAGTTGAACAAATCCAATTTGTTGACTAAAAATATCTCAACTAAATGATAAAATAAGTTTATGCCTGGTATCTGAGTATGTGATATTCCAAAGAACATTGAATTAAACTTGTGTAAACCATAGAAATATATACAGTTAAATAAACTACAACTATATACTTTTATGACAAATAGATAGTATAGAAAGTATATCTGGATTGTATTTATCCAGTCTTTATAATAGATTGTGTCTGCATATAACAACTAAACCAAATTTATTTTATCAGGATCAGCTATGTATATAACGAACAAAAAACCTTGATTTTTCATGAATAGATACACGACCTCCTAATGACAGTATTACATTTAAAAAAGAAACCTTGGAACTGAAGAAGCAAAAATTTGAACACCGGTTTAATGTGAATATAAAAAGTCAAAAGATAATTTCCGAGAAATGTTTGACAGCACACATAACTTGCCTGTTAGCATCTATATCACAGTTTAAATTAAAAAAAATGAACCATTCCGTATAAAATTATATATATCAAAATGATGCAGGGGGTCGCAATGAAAACATTCCATGAATTTTAAATCGACGCATTATCTTCTTTATATGAAATATTTATTTTGTATTGTACCATCCTTTTAACACCAATGATAGTATATCACGAGATAAATTACCAATGATGCAGAGAATTGCAATATAACAATTCACCGAATTTTTAAATAAAATAATTATATGTTTTTCTACATAAAGAATATTCATTTCATAATTTGCCATTTCGTGTATAGGTAAATCAATGAACAGCTATTAAAAATAATACATAGGATTACATATCAAAACTAGACATTATTGAGATGGTGGCCATCTCAAAGGGCCCCGCTTAAATAATGGAAAATAGGATAAAAACATTTCAAAGGATAATGATTTGACTTTGACCTATGATTCAGCAGTGTTCAGGTCGGCATAGAATTTCAAGCTCATTACTCCTTATCAACAAACTTTTTAGGTTTAATATAAGCAAGAATAAGCCAAAAAGAAATAATTTGTTGTCTAGAACTGAATTTTAAAGAGATCGGCTATGTCCTTCACATTTGATCTTGATACGTGAATTAAAGTCGATGCACATCCTTTAACCAAGAGCTCTATTTATGTAAAATATGAGCCAGATAGGGCTATGGAGAGGGAGGAACTATGTTCTGATTCTTTTGCATGGTTTAATATGACCGTGACTGTGACCCTTGACCTAGAAACGTCATTCAAGTTCACTGTACACCCTTTGACTAAAGGCACTATGTAAGTGTGAGCCAGATTGGACCAAGGGGAGATAATATGTGATCCGGATAAGGATTTTCAAGATAGTTCTGCTATATGACCTTAACCTTAGATCTAGACAATTGGTTTAATGTCACTGCACATCTAATATGTAGGTGAAGTACGAGCCAGATTGGGCTAAGGGGAAAATATCTTCCGGACAAGAGCAGAGCGCGGCCATAATAATTCATCGAATTTCAAGTAGACAAGATACCCAGGGGTCACATTTCTCACCATCTTAGCAACAATGGATATAACGATGAATAGAGGATCTTTAGTATACCTTGTTTAATTGATTGTTAGTTTTTCATAACATATCTGTGTTAAACATTGAGCCCCTTTAAAGCCCCAGTGTTGATTTAACAATTTAGAATCAAAACTATTTCAAGACAATAATAATAATATACATTGGATTTTTGAAAAATATTTTTACAGATTGTTTCCACATATATTCCTAAACTGATATTTAAACCTCCCAAGCTACCTCATAATTTAAGTTTGGCGGTTAAAACAATTTGATATCTAAAATGCTTGCATAATTATAGCAAATATCATAGCAGTTCTTAGAAAATATATATATATATATATATATATATATATATATATATATATATATATATATATATATATATATATATATATATATATATATATACACACACACACACACACACACACACACACACACACACACACACACACACACACGAGTGAATCATTACTGGTTTAAAACATATTTTTAATGTGTCATCCAACGGACGTTGACCGTATCATTTTTCTTCGAGGGTGTGTTGCTTAACTTAATATAACAGCTACAGGAATGAATTATAGAAACTTTTGCAAATTTCAATTTAAAGCTTAGATAATAGGCTAACATTCTGATGTTGTATTGTTTTGATAGCACACGCCGTTTTAGTTTGTTAATTAAGTGTCCAAACCTCAAAGTTTGCATCCCCCTCCCAAAAAGAATGCATTAGAAAATGGCCCAAAATTCTTCATGTTACAATGGTTTTTAAAAACCAAGACTGGTCATAAAAGAGCAACTATATAACTCTTCTTTCAACCAAATATTATGAGATTAATATTTGTTAAAATTAATAATAAAGAACATTTCTTTCCTCAGTGAACGTCTGCTGTCCAGGTAAGCAAACAATTTTAAATGTATCACACGGCACTTGAATGAAATGATTCAAAGCGGTTATACGGCGTGTAGTAGTAAAGCTCATCCTGTATGAAATTTTAAATAATAAAATAAAACAGTAAACTATTTGAAGATCTTTTTAATTCGGGTTGTCTCTCTTTACATAGGTGAGCTTCCATCCCAATTTACGCCGCACGGAATGGATCCACCTGGTCCTCCATTACCTTACCCAGGAGGTGAATGGGTGAGTCAAAAGCCTGGAAACAACTTAAATTGAAAGCATGCATAATGAGAGTCAACTAAAACTCATTCGGGACCTTTTAATCTTCTACATTTATCTTCAGAGAACAAAACAGCGGTCTGACTAAAGCAACCCTTACTATTGTATACAGGGAAATGCCCATCCAAGTTTTATATAACTAATTCAAGAGCAAATGAATGCTTAGTATTGTTTTTACGTACTCAAAGCATACATTGCACTTCTCAGTTACAAAACTGTACCTTTTATATCCGGTTAACATGTAATTATTAAAGCATTCTTTGAATATAACTATAGATAACACGAGAGGTAAATAAGGATATTTAAGTTGATGACTCTTTTATAGGCAGAATCACTAGTGATAAATCTGTTTTTGTTTCTATTCAGATACCATGAAATAGATTATTCCTGACCCAGCAATCTTCTTTATTTCTTCCAGTACTAAGTCATAAACGTACTGACATTCCCATTTTTGGGAGTTGATTTTTAAATCAACTCTCCTATGCAGTCACTCAGGCAAACTGAAAGTGAAACAGTGTTTGGACCTAAGCACAAATCATCACTGCTGACAAGACTAAGTTCTTGAAAATAATATAAAAAAATCGATGAAATTATGCTGAAGCATTGTTTTTCAAGGAAACTTATCTATAAACACTTTGAAAATAGTCAAATTTTATATACTACGAACAATGTAAACAGATAGCCATGCTATGACCTTGAATTGCTAGTATTACATAATGGTCACTATGATATTTATGTGTACCTAGATGCTGCGCACTGAATGGTGTTAATGATAATTGACAGAATGAACTCTGTGACTCTTGTAGCAATGCGTAGTATTCCTAAATGATGTTATGAAACCAGGTGCATAATACGGGCATAATAATATCCAAATTGAGAGTTTAACAACATGTGACATATTTGGCGATTCTGTGTCTGCAACGATAGCTCTAGTACTCTATATTGAGTCATGTATTGTGTATTCTATATATTAACCTTTGTAACCTTTTGTGCCGTGTATGAATGAACGTATTGTGAGTAAGTGATGCCTCATACTAGGTGGGGGACTCCGAGACCCAGGACTCGGAGACTCACATCCTGCATCCAGACTCTTTGATTGGCAGTTTTGCAGTTTTGTTACTTAATTTAGAAATAAAATATTAATCTTAATTTTGAACACTAAATGTTCACTCATGATCGTCGTATATGGGCCGAACTAGTCAAAACTGTCCATCATAAGTAAAACCTTATATATACCCATATGAAATGAGATTGTGGAGACTCCTGATTTGGGCTGCTATTAGCTGATGTAATTGTAACTATACGATCACGATTTATAAAACCGCTTGAGAAAGAAATACTGGACTTGTCATCACTAAGTTTGAGCTGACCCTCAATTGGATCCGTAAGACAGAAGTCTTACATGAACTTTCTTGGTGCCGTGACCAGGATTTAGCGAAGTTCAAAACAGAATAAGGTAAGAACCATTTCTTTATGTCTCTTATAGCTATCTCGAAGTAAACAACTTTGTCTATGCAACCAATATGGCGACAGGTGATGGGTTTGACAAAAAAGAGTTTAAAAATCAAATGGAGCAATTAGAAAAACAATTCGCGGGGTGGGGTCAGAACAATGAAAATAAAGGGCAAGAAACAGGTCAAAAATCTTCAGAAAAAGAGCAGATTAAACAAAATATTTTTGAAACATATCATGATGCTAGGCCGTATGAAACTCGTGAACCTCGACACCGAGTCCCAGATCAGGATGAGGATAAAGATTTTTTCATTGGTCAAGTTAAAGCTATAACAGCCGCACTCTCAGTGCCCCTATCTTCTGTGATAACTCCTTTTGAGGGAGATGCTCAAAAATTTAAACAGTGGATAAAGGAAGTTGAAAAGTACAGTGTTATGTCTGGGAAACAAGGTCATGAGATCCCCATGCTTGCATACATAACGAGTAAGGGTTCAGTTGGGGATTATATTAAAAGGTATTTAGATGAAACAAATGCGTCTGAAGAAATCCCATCTTGGAACGATCTTAAGGAATCCCTTAAAAATAGATTTGCAGAAATAACAGACCCCCAACACGCGTTAGCAGTAATGCGTAAGACTCGACAAAATTCAAATGAAAGTGTTCAGTTGTTCGCCGAGAGACTATTACAAATCGCGGAAGACGCCTACAGTAATGACAGACTAAAAGATCCTTTGATACAACAACAGTTAGTAGATATCTTTTGTGACGGGTTGACATTCGACTATCTCAGAATGAAAATTTTGCGAGAAAACCCTAAAGATTTAGAATCCGCAATTCAAGTAGCAATGCGAGAACAAAATCTGAGACAGAGGCTAGCGATAAGAGGGTCAACTATGATAGAAATTGTACAAAGTAATGACAACAGACGAACTCTTTCAAATTTTGATACTACTCTTCCCTTATTAAAGGATAGAGCAGATAATCTTACCTCAGTAGAAACAAGGTATGTAGAACCAATGGAAATTGACCATGCGCGTAATAGTAGGTGTTTTAAATGCAAACAGACGGGTCAAAGGGCTCGATTTTGTACTCTAAACAAACCCCAAGTCAGGTCTCAGCCTCAAATGAATAAACGACTCAGTCAAAACAAACCCGTCCATAATATAGAGCAGAAACCCCGTTCACCTGTGGAATGTTGGAATTGTGGTAAAGTAGGTCATGTGCGTGCAGATTGTTGGGGCTCGCATATGTATCAAAGAGCGCAGCAAAATCGGGGCAGACCATCAAATCGTCAAGGCCGAACATATAAATCTAGCGACCAAGTAAATAGGGGATCGTCTCAAAATTTCAAACCTCGCTCTTATTTTGACAATCAAAAACAGGAAAACTAAGACGTTCTTCCTTCGTTGAAGCCCGAAGAAAGAACTTTAGACCTACATATGAAATTAATTTTACTAACAACCCCAGTAGCTGTTTATTAAAAGTAGGAAAAAATAAATTTAGAGCTTTGGTAGATACAGGTGCAGCCGTATCTCTAATTAGTAAGAAAATGTATGACAATCTATTTCCCCGCCCCAAGTTGTTTAATAATGACATCCCCTCTTTACAAGCAGCAAATGGCAATTCTTTAATTGCGATAGGGTATGTAAATATTTCCTTTAAGATTTCAGGATTAACTTTAGACCACAAACTTTATGTGACAAAGGGACTCAACCGAAACATGATTCTCGGTCGTGATTGGCTCAAGAAAAACAATGTTCGTTTATACTTTGATCTTGGACTCATGCGTATTGATGGCAAGGTATACGCGGAACTTAAAGAAGATTTACACATCTCAACTATTGTAAGAACTCCTAAGAAACTTATTATGAGACCAAACACGGTGACTGTATTCTATGGAAAAATAAATAACAATTTTCCTCTGGAAAAAAGTGACTTGGTTGAAGTGAACAGCATAGACAATAACTGCATTATGGAAGACCCAGGACTATATTTAAAAGACGCCGTTTGTATAGTTCGGAAAGATAAGAAAGTTCCAATGATCTTCGTTAACCAAACTAACAAAAATTATAAAATTCCAAAAGGCTACATAGTAGGACGAATTACCGCATTAAAACAGAAGGAAATCTCAGAAATACAGACTACTCAAGACACAAAAGAAGAAATTGATGTACCTAAAAGATTTGAACACTCAATCAAAAGACTTGTGAGCAAAAACAATGATTTATTAGCAAAGAAAGACAGTGACCTTGGAGTGACTGATACTGTTAAAATGAAGATAGAAACTGGAGATCACCACCCAATAAAGAACAGACCCTACCGTGTACCCTTAAATAAAAGACAGATAATTGACAAGGCCATACTGGAAATAATGGACGCAAAGATTATTGAGAGATCACAATCGCCTTGGTCATTTCCCTTAGTAGTGGTGAAGAAAAAGGACGGATCAGACCGGATGTGCGTTGACTTTAGAAGCTTGAATAAGATAGTGAAACCCGTATCATTCCCGCTACCGTTGATTGATGACATCCTATGTTTACTAGGTAAGGCAAAATATTTCACTGCACTAGACTTAAAGAGTGGATATTGGCAAGTGAAACTAGATGCTGTCATTAGACAGTAATACCCGCACCATGTGTTTGCCCCTAAATAACACTGTTTTATACCAGTTTAATAATTAAAAATGAAGGCTACATGCAAACTCCGGTAATACATTTAAAAATTATAATTTTCATAACTGAAGGATGAGATCCCTGCCCATATGATAATACACATCGTGACATGAGCAGCACTTTATGTGCAATTTGGGGTAGAACTGTTTGCAGTGAATTTTCAGTTAATCAATAATCTTAACATTTTATGTCATAGGAAGTATAATGGTCTATATAATTATTATAAACAAAATTAAAAATTAAATTATGCCCCCTCCCCGTGGCGGTTGCCGGTTTTAGATTTGCTTCTGTGTGCCTACATGAACATCATCGTGTGCACAGCTTTAGAGAAGGGGTGGGAGTGAGGGGTCCAGACCCCCCCTCCCCATGAAAATTCGTAAATTACCAAAAATACACCTTGGACCCCAATGCTCTTACAGACATGTAAACGCTCTAACCCATTGCGCTTCAATGTTAGGTAACATTATTTGGGGGGTAAATATTTAATCAATAGTCAACATACTTTATTGTTTATCTCAATAGGAAGTATACATGTACATCACAATATGCAGGTGTCCTGCACCACCTTAAAGCTGTTATTTACCTAATAAAATAGTGCAAGTGGATTTGAAGAATAGGTCATAAAAATACATGCATGTTACAAATGACTGATCTTTGTCTGAAGTTACGTACACAACACAGGTTTGCATGTCTCATTAGCGGGTACTAGTTTTACCCAGCTCTTCGATTAGATGGGTTCATGTGTATACATACATGGGTGTTGCTAAAACGCGGAACTGAAAACGGAACGGAAGGAAAACGGAAAATCTTATCTAATGTTATTTACCTCATAGATTTGTTAAGTATGCTAAAACGATATACTTTATGTACCTTTTTAATTTTTTTTGAAAGATTAGCAATATTAGATTATTTATTCAAGAATATTTATTTCCTCAAAATTAACAGTACATGCATTGACCACTATATTCTGTCCCAAAATATCCTCGATTCACTTTTTGCTGTATATTTATATATACCTCAGGGTTCAAGCGATTCTCTTTTAGAAGCATTAAACATTCTCATTATTCTTTCTTTAAAACGTCCTCTCTAGCTTATCAGCTGGTATAAATACACGGCTAAAAATAAAGAAGTCTACGGGGTTTTGCATTTTAACAGACCCGGATGATGGTGTTGAAAAATTGTGCAAGGTCTTCTGAGTGACTTCCAAATGGAGAAAAGATGTCAACATTTTCCATTATAAATCGTCCAAATGTGCTGCATGAATATTTTGGGATCGACAGACTATAGTCCCAATATATAATCGGAAAATCAAACCAGGCAACGTCTAGAGCTCTCTATTCGGATCATATGTATATAGCTGCTGGAATAAACAACTGCATGCTTTGTAATGCAAACGTAAACAAAATTGCATTGCTAAAAATACTAGTTTCACAAATTACTAGTTTCACAAATTACCGGGTATTTTAATGTTTACTGTATTTTAATTTTTTAATGTCGTCCGTCCTACAGTTTTTTTCTTCCATCTCAATGATACTGTATCGTCTGTATGATAAAAGATCGTCTAGAACACCGAAAATTCAATTTTGATGTAAGTATATACATGTACATCATATTTGAAAATAATATAAAAATACTCAAAACACGCATAAAACGCTTTCACTATCTGCGTACGTTACGCTAATATGCCAGCAATACCATATAAGAGAAATAAGTAAAAAGTTATAGCTAATTTGCTCGTTTAATCATGTTAATGTTTCACAATTCGTATACATTTGATTTTTCCGTTTCGTACTCAACTAAAGCCGAATGAATACAATGCTATAATTGATAGACATTCATATGAATATTAATAAGATAGCAACATGTTGATAATCATTCATTAGATATAAATAAAAGATACAAAGTAAATCGTTTCTGGCCAGTCTATACCCTTTTTAAGGGATAAACGTGATGATATTTTCCATTCCGTTCCGTTTTCCGTTCCACGTTTTAGCAACACCCATACATACATGTCTGTGTTTTCCGTATGCAGAAAAGGATTACGGTAGTTAAGATCAGCTAAAGGAATTCATTATTGTGTTTTAATTGGATTATCATTATGATGTTGACCAATTTAGGTAAGCATAATACATGTAGTAGCAGTAGCACAATATAATAAGATGCCAGCATGGGATTCCTGCCAGCATACATACACATGTATATAAGTTCTACTTTCACTTTCTAAATGTAATCTCCCTTTGACAGCATACTGTATCATCATCTTTTAATATTTAAATAAGCTTATCATCGTTACCTATCCTATCGCATTTGTAAAGTTTCTGTCATTTTAGTTGCAAAAGTTATTTTTTTCATTTGTCAGACTGCATGCACTGTTGAGTTGACCCCATATTGACCCTGTATAAACAATTTCTTATTAAATTTGTGTATTTCATATGTAAGTAAGTGTAGACACTTATATTTTTTATATGAGTAATAATAGGAAGGAAGGAGTATTTCTTTCTTAATGTATTATAATGAATCAAATACAATGTAGGTCATGACCTTATGGGACTGTTCTGACCCCACGAAACAGGAAAATACAAAATATCTTCTAAAGTCAATATGATGCATCAACTGGTGTAAAGTACATTAATGACCCCCAGGTGTTGTCTTTAACACCCCCCCCCCCCCCCCCCCCCCCCCCCCCCCCCCCCCCCCCCCGCCTTTATGAAATAGGAAATGATATGATACACTGTATATTTTGTTAACTTCTGAGATCTGAGATCCTCATCCCTAAACCGTTTAATTTATTTTTGCTCTTTGTGTCATTGCGAGTAAAATTGTATTGTAAGATTATGCCCCCTTGGAGACACCCTGACATTTTAGAACTAGAAATAATAATGTATTTTATCTTATTCATATGTTATACAGTAGTGTTTGATCCATGTGGGTAATTCCTAGCCTAATGATGTCACTGCTTTGTTTAGGAGACTTTACAATTGCCCCAAATAGGTGAATACACATGGCAGTGATGCATATAACATTTTGTTTATAAATCTTAAAAATTGAATTAAGCAATTTCCAAAATGTTAATGTGAATCACGAGAGAAAAAGCAATCAAGAAATGATTTAAAATTTGCTACTGTACACATGTAAGAATGTATTAAGAAGACTGAATCTTTATAAGCAGGTTAGATTTGGGGGGGGGGGATGAATGTGGAGTATAAACATTTATAATTTGAATCATTTATTGTTATTAATTAATTTTAACTTGTCAATGAATACTACTTATTGATCCCAAGGTAGAAATATGACCTCTGATCGTATCTCAATAGATCATTTGTCAATTATGCAAGGTGTAATGTAATTTTTTTTAAGAATAACATTTTTTACCACTTTATAAAAGTTTTTAGACACCCAAATTATATTTTGATTTTAATAGATTATTCGACAAGGAAGGGGGGGGGGGGGGGGGGGGGAGAGAGAACAGTTTATATTTGAGTTTGTTTGGGAGTGGGGGTTCCAAGTCATATATTTGACAATTTTTTAATGTAATTTAAAATAAGACTAAGCCATACTACAGTCATGAACATGAATAGTATAGAACAAAACACAAACTAATACATGTACATGTATATATACATAGGAAGTATTACAAAACAGATGATTGATCTATATCTGGGTTCTTAAATTGAATCATATATCATGTACATATTATATTATTGTTTCTTTGTTCAAGGCATTTAAGATGGTATGTAGGTCATGATCCCAAGTGCTCTTCCTGAAATTATCAAATATCATAAAAACCATTGAGATCCCCACCTTAATCCAAAGATATTATTCCTCCTTAGGTCATGCAGGCGCATCAGATCATTATGGCATGTAAGTCATGACCCTAAGGGGTCATCCTGACCCCCTTAGAATCAGAAATTGTCAATTATCTTTAAATTATTGATGTTTGATGATCCTATCTCTATTTAATCTTTATTAATTATTAAGTCTCCTGAATGAAGTTTGGAGACTTATTGTTTTTGTACGGTTCTTAATACATGTATATATTCTTCATCTTCTTTTTCTTCTTTCCCGCTCTGAACTTGTTTCTCAGAGATGGCTGAACATAATTGTACAAAACTCTAGGATATGATAGGCCTGCAAATCTAGTTGTGCACCCTGGTTTGATTTTTCTCATTTTGGGTTAGACAACCACTTTTCGGGGGAGGGGGGGGGGAGGGGGGGTGTCAAAAGGGTATGGGGTCTAACATTGAACCTTGTAGAAAGAATCATAGACTCTATTGTAAATGGTAACTTGAAAACGGACAAAGATAATAATATAGGGTTTTCATAATCATATATTGGCTGTTACTGGCAATATATAGGGTTTATTAGATCTGACCCCTGGGGTCATCCCCACCCCCCAGGAATTTGAAATTACCATATATCTCAGAAACTGTTATAATCATGACCCCTAAACCATATATATTCATGTTTCTGATGTCAAGGGGCATCAAATGTTATGTAGGTCATGGGCCCTGTGGGTGGTCCTGACGCCCTCAAACAGCAAGTCCCTTAATATCTTCAAAACAGTTGAAATCCCCACCCTTAAACCATATATATTCTTGTACCTTGTGTCAAGGGGCATCAAACGGTATGTAGGTCATGGGCCCCGGGGGTTGTCATGACCCCCCTTGAACAGGAAGTGCACGAATATCTCGAAAACGGTTGAGATCCCCACCCCTTAACCATATATATTCTTGATCCTTAAAGGGCATCAAAAGGTATGTACCGGTAGGTAATGGGCCTCAGGGTTAAATTTAATTTTTCAAAACCGTAATGCACATCTATGGAACAGTTCCTTTCATATCCCAAGATATGATGTGTCTATCCATTAAATCATAAAAGGAGTTCTAGGATCTATGTTTTTTTTTAAGTCATAAACGTCAATTTTCTGCTACATTTTGACTCCCTGGATGAAATTTAAATTTTGAAAACCTTACTGCACATCTATAGAACAGTCCCTATCATATCCCAAGATATGATTGTCTATCCATTAAATCATAAGAGGAGCTCTTGGATCAATGTTTGATTTTTTAGTGATAAACGTCAATTTTCTGCTACTATTTGACTCCCAGGATGAAATTTAAATTTTTAAAACCTTATTGCACACCTATAGGACAGCCCCAATTATATCCCAAGAGATGATGTAGCTACTCCAAAAGTTGTAAGAGGAGTTCTGGGAACCATATTTTTTTTGCCAAAAAACGTCATTTTTTGTTGCCCACTGATCCCCTTAATTAAAAAAAAAATTCTGGAACCTGATCATGCCTCAATATGACACCCCCAATCATATTCTTTAAGATCATTTGGCTACTGCTTAAAAAAAATGACGTTTTTTAAACCAGTTTTTTTGTAAAAAAAACGTCATTTTTTAGCCATTAAATGACCCCCAGGACAAAATTGAAAATTCCGAAACCTTATTGCGCATCTATAGGATACCCTAAAACATATTCCAAAAGATGATTTGTCTACTTTTGAAAATGTAGGAGGAGTTCGAGGAAGAAGGTTTTTTGTGAAAAAACGTCATTTTTTACCAATTATTTGACCCCCAGGACTAACAGAGAATTTTTGAAACTTTTTTACAAAACAACATGATACCCCAAATCAAACTCCAAGAGTTCAGTTTGCTGGTTTATAAGATGTAAGAGCAGTTTGAGAAAGTAAAACGTGACAGACGGACGGACGGACGGACGGACAGACGGACGGACGGACGGACGGACGGACGGACGGAACAGGGTAACAACAATATACCCGAACTTTCTTTAGAAAGTGCGGGTATAATTAGAAGATTCAAGTAAAGAAAAAACGGCCTTTGCATGTCACAAAGGACTATTCCAATTCAACCGGATGCCATTTGGGTTGAGTAATGCACCAGCAGTCTTTCAAGAGCTGATGAACATAGTTCTTCAAGGACAAGAGGAGTTTGCCATCGCATACCTGGATGACATTCTTATATTCTCAGAGACACCGGAAGATCATCTTCGGCATATTCAAGACGTTTTCAACCGCCTAAGGAAGCATGGACTTAAAATGAAGCTAAAGAAATGTAGTTTCTTCAAGGAACAGACAGAATATCTTGGTTTCATCATTGATGAACATGGCGTTACACCTGATCCAAAGAAAGTCGAAGCTATAAGAAAGTTACCAGCGCCCACTACAGTCCGAGAAGTTCGTGGCTTTATAGGTATGTGTAGTTATTACAGGAGATTTATACCGAACTTCTCTAAGATTGCGGAACCATTGATTGACTTAACCAGAAAATATGCAAGGTTCAAATGGACACCATGTTGCCAAAAAGCGTTTGACTTTATTAAAGAAAGTTTAACGGTAGTGCCTTTACTAGCATATCCAGATACTAATAAGCCTTACATCCTGTACACCGATGCCAGCGACAATTGTATTGGAGCGTGCCTTACTCAAAAGGCAGATGAGGGAGAAGATAAGCCAATATATTACTTATCCCACAAGCTGAGTAAAACTCAAGAACAGTGGTCAACCATAGAAAAGGAGGCATTTGCAATCCATTACGCCCTTCAGAAGTTAGACCATTATTTACACGGTGCTCAGTTTACTATAAGAACAGACCATAAGCCGCTCAAGTATATCTTAGAATCTCCAATGCAAAATAAGAAGATTCAACTATGGGCATTAAGTATTGCAGGATATAACTGTAAGGTAGAGTACATAGAAGGAAGATTTAACTGCTGTGCAGATCTCTTATCCCGATTACCGACAGTCAACCTCGAGTGTGAAGAGGAAGAACAATCAGAGCATGATGAACCAGATGTTAAGGAAAATTTCTTTGAAGTGAACGTACTTAACTCCAATGCCTTTTCGCCTAAGAGATTAGCCAGATGTGAAGTTAAACAACACGACGAATTGGTCAAACCCTTTATTGATCTACCAGAAGAAATCAACATCAAAGAAAGTCAACAACACGATGAGCAGATCAAGAAACTGAAGAATCGGTTAAATAAAGGAACAGCAACGGCAACCGAAGAAAAGAAGTTTTTGGAAATTGATGGTTTAATGTACTATCTTTCAGATGGAGACTCAGAAGGCCCAAAACTTCGCCTGTATGTACCACGTGAGTTAGAACTTTTAGTAGTGCAGCAATATCATGACGGACTTGGACATATGGGAGTGGACAAAACATATGACGTAATCAGACACAAGTACTACATACCAAATTTGTACAAAAGGTTATACTTATAATTATAATTATAATCATAATTATCCTTTATTTAGAAGGATGTGTAGTATGCCAAACGAGGAGCAATAAGAAAAATCAACCTCCACTTCAAGAGACAGATATACCACCTTTTCCAATGGCTAAAGTAGGACTTGATCTATCAGGACCATATCCAACATCCTTGTCGGGAAACAAGTACATAGTTTCTTTTATTGACATTTACTCTGGTTGGCCAGAAGCTTATCCCGTTCCTGATAAGTCAGCTGACAACATAGTACATCTTATCTTAGAAGAAATATATCCAAGATATGGTTGTCCTCTTCAAATCCTCACAGACAACGGAACAGAAAATGTGAATAAGAAAGTGGAAGAAACTTTAAAAGAATTGAATATCAACCATATCAAAACATCTTATTACAGCCCTCAAGGTAATGGTAAAGTAGAACGATTTCATAGAACTCTACATGACGTGATGGCTAAGAAAACAACAGACAACGCTCAAACATGGGATATTCATCTTAATCAGACGTTGGCAGCCATTCGTTTCCATCCTAACGATTCGTCAAAGTTTTCCCCATATTACCTTATGTACAACAGAGATGTCGTATTACCTCTGGATACGTTAATGAAACCTCGAAGGAGATATGCGGGAGAAGATCAACACAAGATCGCCCTACAAGAACAACATAAAGCTTTCCTGCTAGTACATCGTAATATGAAGGAAGCCAAGAAGAAACAGAAAGCTCAGGCCGATAAGAAAAGCAAAGATGAAAATTTTCAGGTAGGTGACCCTGTCTACCTTAAGAACAATAGGAGACAAAATAAGTTAGATAAAAAGTGGCTACCATATTATCGAATCATAGAGCAGAAAGGACCAGTTAGTTTCGTGGTGAGAGACCAATTGACTGGATTAACCACCAAATGCCATGCACGACAATTAAGACTGGCAGATATTTCGCACTGGCCCCTTTCACAAACTACTGAAGATGGTGGAAGAACTCTAAGAAAAACTAACTATGTGGTGCCACCAGAAGAGGAATCGTCGTCGGAAAATGAAGACATGCAACCTGAACCATTGGAAAGAGCTATACAGTCCAAACAATGGGAAAGAGAAGGATCTTCAGACGAAGAGGATATTCCCCTAGCAGAACTTCAAAGACGTATAAGAGCTAAGAAGATCATGGATGATCAGCAGTATAAACACGAGAATGATCAGACCGTAGATTCAGAATCGGATGAGACCCATGAGTCAAAACAACGTGATGAAAATAGTGGTCAAGACTATGAAATACCCTTAGATAACCCTAATGTACCCTTAGATGAAAATATGGAAATCGATGAAATAGTCCCTAAAGTAGGTATAGGCTTCAAACCAATCCCTAAACCGCGTAAACCAATCCCTAAACCCCGTAAGAAAAATAGCAAACAAAAGTATGCTGAAGATTGTTTGGCTATATTGAAGCAATTAACCAAAGTACTGGAATAAATAAGATACTTTAATGTAGATGTAAATAATCTTGAATAAGCTTAGCTTTGTATATATTGCACGCTTTTAAAAAGGTATGACAGGATGACCCCCTGTGACATAAAACATGTATTGAGATACGCCGACTAGCAAACGCGGACATAACACCTCGGTTTTTTGTATGTATATGTGGAGTTAATGAGACTTAACATATACTCGAAATACATGAAACAGCGACTAAGTAAAGAAACTGTAAGACTAATTTTTGTAAGTGATTTAAGATAATTCGTAAAAACAATCAAATTTTGCGATCAACATCTTGAGTTTGGGACAAGGTTGCTTAGGTTTTCATTGTTTAATGTCTTATGACTAAAGATATTAAAATTGTCCCTATGAATGCACTAATGGCGGAATTGCCAGTAATTAATTTGCAACCCATGAAATCCTCGTCTTGGGTGGGAAGCCCCTGGTTTTATGTGCGTTTAACTTTGGCAGTAACAATAATGTATTAAGAAACGCAAAACTATTAAAAAGTGGGGTGGTATATGCTGTGGTGGTTGCTGGACAGGTTGTCGAAAAAGGGGTAGTGACGGAGATAAGAAAGGTTCTTCCAAAGACACTGTATTTTGTTGTGAGAATCCAGAGAAATGGACCTCTAGTGACATTATTGAACTTGAACCAATCTCGAAAGACACTAGGACCCAAGAGAAACCCCGACGGAGCGGAAGAATCGCAACTCGCAAATTGACCAGTAACACGGGGACAATTTCGACTAAACTAGCACAACAATTTCTTGAAGAGGAGAAAAATGAAGACTATCCATGGACCAAATACTATCGACCGGACCCAGAGCTGGCATGTAAATACCTGGAAGAGAAGGCCGCGATGTCTACGCAACAGAGGAACGCAGGAGACGCTCCGCGAGAAGTCGCCTCGCCATCCGCGCCGACCCTCTATCCACGGGTGCCGATGATGGATGAATAATTAAGCTACAGCCGCGAAGAAGTTGTGTATTCCTTATGAAAGGATTGTGAAATTTAGCGAAAATTAAAAAATGTGAAATGTGTTAAAGTAGAAATGTGCGTAATCTTGTGCTAATGTAAATCTTGTATTTGTTGATTCACTCTGGAGAAATTCAGGAAGAAACCGATGGACTCCGAACTTATGACGCTAACCTCGCCCCTAGGAAGGAAGAGATATTTTTGTGAACTTATAAGCATGCACTGACTTTGTATATATATATGTGACATTAAGCTTAGCCATACTTAGTATTACTTTGATGATGAATTACGATTATATTCAACTATGGTTATTTCATCTTGGTCATTATTGTCATACTTTATTCATTATTGTTTTCATGATTGTAATGCGATATAATCAAGCCATATGATTTTATGTACATGTATACATCCTGGTTATAGATTTCTTTTTGTAGATGTATGATGTTCCAAGCCGGAGGTGGAAACATGTCACTTGTTACTATCTCTTAACATAGATGTTCTGACTGGTATGTCACTAGGAAGTTCGTCTGATCAAGGGTAGATCAAGGACGCTTTCCTATTCCGGGCGCCAGGCATGAGAAATCTCCCTTCGGGATATTTCTTTTGTTTGGGGGACGTATGTAAACAGATAGCCATGCTATGACCTTGAATTGCTAGTATTACATAATGGTCACTATGATATTTATGTGTACCTAGATGCTGCGCACTGAATGGTGTTAATGATAATTGACAGAATGAACTCTGTGACTCTTGTAGCAATGCGTAGTATTCCTAAATGATGTTATGAAACCAGGTGCATAATACGGGCATAATAATATCCAAATTGAGAGTTTAACAACATGTGACATATTTGGCGATTCTGTGTCTGCAACGATAGCTCTAGTACTCTATATTGAGTCATGTATTGTGTATTCTATATATTAACCTTTGTAACCTTTTGTGCCGTGTATGAATGAACGTATTGTGAGTAAGTGATGCCTCATACTAGGTGGGGGACTCCGAGACCCAGGACTCGGAGACTCACATCCTGCATCCAGACTCTTTGATTGGCAGTTTTGCAGTTTTGTTACTTAATTTAGAAATAAAATATTAATCTTAATTTTGAACACTAAATGTTCACTCATGATCGTCGTATATGGGCCGAACTAGTCAAAACTGTCCATCATAAGTAAAACCTTATATATACCCATATGAAATGAGATTGTGGAGACTCCTGATTTGGGCTGCTATTAGCTGGTGTAATTGTAACTATACGATCACGATTTATAAAACCGCTTGAGAAAGAAATACTGGACTTGTCATCACTAAGTTTGAGCTGACACTCAATTGGATCCGTAAGACAGAAGGCTTACAACAATTTAGATATTTTTGTTGTCTCATGTATTCCTACGCCAGAGTTAATATAGTCTCGTTCAACCAGACGCTCGGCTGTCTCCGTAAATCTGCGACAAGCAGAGAGGGGGCTCTCTTGCTTGTCGGATATTAACGGAGACAGCCGAGCGTCTAGTTAAACGAGACTAGAGTTCGATATCAATAGTGCTTGGATCCATACAATTTTTAGAATTGTTTCGATAACTAATACATACTAGTAGTTGGAATATATCTCTAAATATTACACAACATGATTCATATGGGATTTCTCGAAATTCTTGTCGGAAAAGTCTAATACTTCAAAAAGTGCGTAATTCAAATACAAACTAGAGACTAATTGCCATGCAAGATAAATTGATTTTAAAATATATGATAATCGATAAAATCAACTCCCGTCAGTACTTCAGTTCTTTGATTTACTGATAAAGTTAGGGCTGGTACACACGATAAGGCTTGCCTTACAAGTGTTAAACTTACGTTTTTGCGAGCCTTACATCTGTCTTTTACTAATTAACAATTTTTAATTGCCAATGAGTCCATGACTAATTTAGTCATGGACTCATTGGCAATTAAAAATTGTTAATTAGTAAAAGACACATCTGTAGTGCCCACACGCTAAGGCAAACCTTATATGATTCGAAACATCATTTCCATAATTCCCACGTGTTTTTGTTTTTGTTTTTTTTCTCTAAACATTACAAAACTGGAGGACGATATCACAACTGTACCAGTATTTATTTTATTGGCTAGGGCAATTAAACTAATTAAAAAGAGCAAAAGGGTACACAGACGGGTATGGACATGTCTTTGGGTCAAAGAAGAGCTGTGTACTGTCCTCACAATGCACTGCTGCAATTGTGTCAAGAAGACCCTAGCACCTTTAAGAACTGTGTTCGAATCGATCAGCAGTGCTTTGCAGAATTATTAAGTCTTTTAACTGCTCAATGGCATGCGGTCTCTCAAATCTACCCACATGTACGGTTTGATATAGATTGATTGACATTAGGGTAAATGATTTTCATTGGCTACTATACAAAGGTCAGCTAAGTCTTGTATTAGGAAATATAACTGTTCTATATTCGTAAGTTTGACTTGTAAGGCTAGTAAAACCTTGTATTAAGGTTGTACACACGGCAAGGCAAGAACTTAAGTTTTAAGGCCTTATTGTGTGTACCGGCCCTTAGACATTTACTGACAATGTACTGACATTACTAATAAACTTAGAAAAGTACTGACACTTTTTACTGACTGTACTGAAAAAATTAGAAAAGTACTGATAAGTACTGACCCCATTGTTTTTATTGAATGAAATTTTACCCGATCTTTCATCTTTTATGTCATTTTTCATCATTAATTAATTAAGCTACCTATATACAGTGTAAAGTTTATATATTCTGATATTAATTTTGAAATATTAACTGGATCTGTTATATATGTAATTTGTGTAATGTTAACAAAAAATTCCCAATAATCATTTAAAAAAAAGAAATTTTTGCATAAACTTGTTGCAGACAATGTAGAATGTACAGTAAAACCAATTTAGAACTAAAAAGTTTAAAGCAAAATCTAAAAGGACTATATATGGTTTGAGCCTAAAATGGCCCCCTAAAATGAACATTGACATTTTACTGCAATTCTTTGTTTTATTTGTACAAAAATACATTTGAAGTTTTTTCATAATTTTCATTTTGATTTAAGTGCCCACAATTTAAAAATATGACATCACAAAGTTTACCTTTTCCCGCCATTTTCTCATTTTTAGCATAAAACGGCTTGTTTTGAAGCAGTTTTTCTTTAAGGAAACATTGAGCGACTGCTTGAACAAACAAAATATTTTCACCAAAGATGTATTTTTCCAATACTTATAAGTGACAAAAAGTTTGTTCTTGTTCAAAGAGTCGCTCTATATTTCCCATTCGAAAAAAGTTAAGAAAAGTGTCAAATTTTGATTGATTTTGATTGAATTATTAAAATAGCGTCACTTCTGATGTCATATACTGCCAGTGAATGCATATAATTCAAATTAATAGGTGAAAAACATATTTCATGTCAACTCTTTTATAAGATAACACAACAAATTAATGTACCTGAATCATTTTAAAAATAGCGAATTATGGGGGCCAAATTTGACTAATATCATATATAGTTCTTTAGTGAAAAAATGTTTAGCTCACCTGAACCGAATGCTCAAGTGAAGTTTCTGATCAAAATTTTTCCGTTGTCTGCCATTGGTGTCGTCATCATTGTCGTTGTGAACGTTTCTCATTTTCGTCTTCTTTTCCAAATCAAGAAGGCCAATTTCATCATCCAAATTTGGCACAAATCATTATTGGGTCAAGGATATTCAAGTTTGTTTTAAAATGAAAGGCCACGCCCTCTTTAAAGGAGAATTAATTAATTAATTTTGATTGATGGGAAATTTATTGGTATTGTTAAAATCTGTTCTTCTTAAAATAACATTTGGCCAAAAAAGCTGAAACTTGTGTGGAAGCATCCTTAGGTAGTGTAAATTCAAGTTTGTTCAAATCATTATTCCCGGGGTAAGGATAGGGCCACATCGGGGGGGGGGGGGGGCAAATTTTTAACATAGGAATATAAAGATAATTTATTTTTTATTCTTCTCAAAAAACATTTGACCAGAAATACTGACACTTGTGTGGAAGCATCCTCAGGTAGAGTAGAATCAAATCTGTTTAAATCATGAATCCCGAGGTAGCGTATGGCCATAGCTGGTGTCATAGGAAGACTAGGACACAGGAATACTTGAGTATATAGTGAAAATTTTTTAAAAATCATCTTTTCAAAAACCATTTGGGCATAAAAGTTTTAACTTTGGACGGTTGAAGCATCTTTAGGTAAAGTAGATACAAGTTTGTTCAATTAATGATCCCCGGGGGTAGTTTGAGTCCACAATGGGGGAGTGGTCAAATTTTTACAGAAGAATAAATAGAATTTGTTTTTTAAATCGTCTAAGCACCAAATGGCCAGAACATCTGTAACTTGTGTTGACGCATCCTCAGTAGTGTATATTCAAGTTTGTTTAAATCGTGACCCCCGGGTAAGGATAGGTCCTCAATAGGACGGGGTTGAAATTTAACATTGGAATGGAATAAATAGAGTGAAAAATTTAAAAATCGTTTTCTTAAAAACTCAAACGAAAAAAAGGAGCATAATGTTCAAATTATTTTGTATTTGATACTCCAAAGAAGGTCTAAAGGTTTCTTTCGGTTCACTATTGTTGCTCAGGTGGGCGATGAAGCCTCTGAGCCTTTTTTTTTTACTCTGTTAAATGTTAAATTATAATTAATTGTGAAAGCATATAGTGTAGTGATTTTGAGGTATCAACGTTCCTGTACTTTATTTTGATTTATATTCCAATTTAATTACAATTTGAAAATTTTGGTTCTCCAATTTAGGGTTTGCATTTGATAATAAAAACTTGTTTCCGAAACATTTGTGTTGATTTCGAATTATCGTTATGTTCTTAAGTATCCGAACCATCAAAGGGCGAAAAACATTTCCGCTGACATGTTAGACAATATATAAATAGTGCTTGTTTGGGAGGGTAACTGTTGAAATTGACACCCCGAGACAACCATTGTCAACCTCCGCTTCGCGTCGGTTGACAATGGTTTTAGAGGGGTGTCAATTTCAACAGTTACCCTCCCAAACAGGCACTATTTATTTTATTATACTGAATGTCTTAATTAAGAAAATTTCACTGCTTTAATATAGAAATGAAGTGAATTCTACGGCAAACCGTAAGTTCATAATTTACGCGCATGTAACAATTCGTTGTGTTACCCATTGCTGAGTGTGTTGCTAACGCTGAGGGTAATAGAACGGATTATGAACTGCGTCTAAACCAATCAGAGTTCAGTATTTAACATGAAAGTATAATAATAATAAAATACTTACAGCGACCTACAGAATATACCGGCTGAGTTTTCCATAGCTTGCTACTCAATAGAATAAACAATTTTGTCAGCCAGTTTTTTAGGAGTTGATTTTAATCAACTCTCCTATGCAGTTACTCTGGCAAACCGAAAGTGAGACAGTGTTTGGACCTTAGCACAAATCATCACCGCTTACAAGACTTAGATCTTAAAAATAACAGATAAATTTGGTGTACTGTATGCTGAACCATTAATTTTCAAGGAAACGTATTTATAAATACCTTGAAAATAGTCAGGTTTTGAATAGTACGAACAATTTAGATATTTTTTGTAGTCGTATATATTCCTACGCCAGAGTTCAATTTAGTCTCGTTCAACCATACGCTCGGCTGTATCCGTAAAGAGTCTCGTTTGGTAGTCGGAGATTAACAGAGACAGCCAAGCGTCTGAATGAACGAGACTAAAGTTCAATATTGCTTGGATCCAGACATATGTACAACTTTTAGAAATATTTCGATTACTGATACATAGTCTGATGGAAGTAATTCTCTCTTTAAATATTACACAACATGATTCATATGGAGTTTTCTCGAAATTCTTGTCGGAAAAGTTCGAGAAGTCATTTTTAAAAATGTGCGTAATTCAAATACAGATTAGAAACTACTTGTCATGCAAAAGAACATATCGTTGATTTTAAAATTAATAATAATCGATAAAATCAACTCCCGTCAGTACTTCAGTACTTTGATTTTACTTGAATACATTTGGATACATTTAGGAAGTCAGCGATATGTTAAAAACTGAATGATTTCTGTGGTGGTTCTTATTATATGTATCGTCGGTAGCACCGTAGAAAAAAATATTACATGTGCAGTTAACATTTCTTCAATGTATCCCAATCCTCAGAGTTAGTCTAGATCTGTCTCAACCTACAGCCTCTCGAATCAACAACAAACTCACATATCCAGAGCTAAGCATATTTATTTATTTATTTATTTCTTAATGATTTCTCTAACATTTTTTTTTAAATTGGAAGCTGAGATACATTTTTATTCAGAATACATAATGTATAACAATTTCTCAGGTTAAACACGATTTCTTCAGATCTCATCACAGATAGAAAAGATCGTCCGAGATCCGTTCTATTGTACTTCATTTTATCAGCAGAAGCATACAACTGTCTTTACGCGAATGAGTAAATCATGCACACAGTCCACTCCATATTCTGCTTTGATTTAAAAAATGGTATAAGGAGAATTCAAAACAAGTTCATTTCCCCAAAATTACGCGACTTTTGTGGTATCATATATATATACATACGTGGAATCATTTTAACTTTCCTATAGACATGTATTTGGTTATAAGATATGTGACAACAGTTTTAACTTGATCAGTTTATTTTAATCGTCTAAAACAAGAAATAATCTTTATACAGAAAATACAACAACATGGCGGAGAAAGCTTGCAAAAAAACCTTCAAAAACTTGTTTCAATTTTAAAAAATGCCTCGACAATGATACCTCAAAGTCTGTATACAAACGTGAAAGACTAACTATTACCGGTGAGCATTCTGAACGAGGCTGCAGGTGCATTTACAGGTAAATGACCCACTCCCCTCTACACTTATATGTTTTGATCAGAGCATGTCGCACGGTATATACGTTAGGAAACACATGGTCCATGATTGTTCCGTTACCCACTGTTTCCCCTGTCCCCACTCTTACATGACCTTCATTCCAGGTGACCCAGAACGATCTATACTGTTTGCCACTTAATACAGGTCCGATGTACTCTGAATAACACTGACTTCCGACGACAAATCCATCCCTCAGACACGATGTTGTCCTATTCCACCCTCCTAATATAACCCAGTAGCCGGGACTGTCCGTGTTGTGTCCAGAACCTAGTCCAATATAGACATCATTAGTGGCCTTGACCTGGAAGCGTATCGATTTTCTCCTGCTGAGTTGTATTCCGAGATCAAGCCAGGTCCCCGTCAATCCTGGAGCTAATTTAATTTCTGCGGTAAATAATACAATAATATTAAAAGCCGTTATTGGTCTATTTTTTGTGAAATCATATTTCAAAAAATATTCTTTATCAATCCATCAAATAATATGTTAGTGTGTCGAGGCACCTTAAGTAATAAAGTATAAATCTAAGACGAATTAATAGTTAGCTAACTGATGTATACATGTAACCAACTGCCTTACCCTCTAGCAATCTCTTCCTCCAGTAGCAGCAAAACAGGCAATAAGTTTATGGCCTACGGCCGACCAAAATATTTTGTAGTAGTCAAAAACTTGAAATGGTTCAAATTGTTATGTATTGACTTAATTAATCAATAGTATTATTATAGGCCTAGAATCATTCTTTGACTTTTACAGGTTAATAATTACAATAGGTCATAATAAAATCTATCATAAAGCCTTTCCAGCTTTAAAGGATTTGAATACGTGCCCGACTGTAATGATCATCCCATAAAAGTAAAAAATAATTCCTTATTACTTATATTTATATTATTTCATAATTATCTTGATATGTACAATTAAAAATATTTATATATTTACATTATTTCTATCATGCAAACGCCGCTTGTGTCACAACAGTGTACATCATTTGACACAGATTTTTGAGATGAAAAGCAACTGCATGATGCTGTTGAACTCCCATTTTTGGCAATGTGCCAATGATGAAATTATTGAAAAATAAAACAGAATTGTAGTTTTACAGACAAAAACACTGGAAAATGTAAATATCTGACGATATAAATGAGATCCATATATGGCATAAAAGTTTATTCAATTTAATAAAAAAGTTAAAAACAAAAAATGTTACTGGAAACAGGATATGGATTCATAGTAATCTCACATATATCATAAACGTCGAAATTTTAACTCTGTGATAAAATCTAATTGTGCCACTTGAAGGTCCTACTATACACATTCTTTATTCTAAAGATTGCTTTATAATGACGGGATGCCTCCGTAGAAAATGAAGATGCATACTTGTACAGAAATGTAGCCATCCTGCCATTGGCTCCCAGTCCCCGGGAACCAGGCGGTCCTTTAAGTGACAGGTACTGTAGATCATACACATCTGGTCGCCACGGTTACAGGAGTAACCCTCTCCGTCCAGCATCAGGGTCCTGGCGGCGCACTCAATACACGTGACGTCCTGATGGCTGGACAGAACCGACGAGTTGGTGTAAACGTCATACATAGAGTCAATCACTTTCCAGGTGCCCTGGTCAAAAATTAAGTTTGTCTGTACTCCTTGAAATAAACAAATAATCAAAACTTGTCTCATCAGAGCTTCCATTTTTGTGTGGTCGTTTGAAAATCTGTTTCTGTTCGGTTTTCTTGTCTAGCAGTCACGTGTTTCTGTTAAACTCGCTAAGGAATGGTACCTATACAAGGAGCAGTCTCAATTGAGGTGACCGATACTGACAGCTTTATTACACGCGTGGCTCCGCCCATTGTGCGGTGATATGTAAGAAAACGAACCAGGGACCCAATAGACGCTTTCGGTATATAGCCAAATTCATTAAAAACACCTAGCACAGTCGATAATTAGATTTATAGACTGTAAATAATGGTTTACGGACCGTAAATTATTGTTTAAGACTTTCATCTTTATTTCACGTCTTTAAAGTTTTCTATAAGCTAACCTAATGTTTCACAAGCATAAACTATTCTGAATCAAACAGTTCATCTGATGAGTTCGGTTTCACAAGCCTTTTATAGGTATGATTTATTTAGTTATTCACTATCATGAAGTGAGGATAAATCCCATTGAAATCTGTGTGTGTTTTCCTACACCGGCATCTTTATATAGAGCTATTATAAGAGTTAGACCAATACAGTCCCAAAATGACCTCGACCATTGAGCCACCTTTAGGGCTTTGTACTAGAGATATATATTTTTTTACACTAAAAACTAGTTAACGATAATGTGCATATTTTTAGCTTACTATTGTTGCTCACGTGAGCGATGTGGCCTCTGGGCCTCTTGTTTGCTAACCTCAAGAGTCAACATATTTTTGGTTTATAATCTATATTGAACACCTGTAAACAAATAGTTTAAAGCGATAGACTCTGATTTATAAAATAATTGAAATCCCATCTCTAAACTATTGTTTAATATCGTCAATTATACTCCAAGAGGATTGGATGATCGTCGACATTTTTAGAGTTTACTGATCTCCTTGTGGCGAAGCTCTAAATGAATGTAGGCGGTGTTTTATTCAAGGAATAAGGAATCATGAGTATCATGAGGTGTTCATTTTGGTCGGGGCGGGGTCAAATCCAATAAAGCCCGAACGTCTTTAGGACAGATTTGATTATGTCCCGACCGAAATTATCAACTCATAATATTATACAATATATTATGATTCCTTATTAATTTATTATATTTGTATCATTTTCAGCAATAGTGTATATATATATATATATATATATATATATATATATATATATATATATATATATATATATATATATATATATATATATATATATATATATATATATACATGCGTTCACATTCTAGCCTTTATGAAAAATATGCAAGGGAAAGACTATCTGAGTTTCGGAATTTGTGCCCGATTCTTTTGACTTCGGGTCAATAATTCGCTCTCACAGGTTTAATGTCTAACAAGCATAGCGCAATATGTTAAAAAGTCAGCCCTATTTATCCAAATAACTTGGAGTCTCAAATTCTTTCATCTTCATTTTATCACAGATTTGATTGATTTTTACGTAATTGTAATCACAAAAATGATAAAATATTCATAAATACTCCTTAGTTCAATAAATTCAGAAACAATATTTCTGCTTTAAGTGTCAATATTTTCAATATTTAATAGTTATTACCAAGAGATAAGCAAAAACTCAACAAATATTGACTGTTTGCATAATGTATCATGCCCAACGTAACAAAACATATTTACCTTGATTTACTGTGTTGTTTATGCTTAAATCTATGAAGAATGATATGAATCAAAACTATGATTACCTAAAATCCCATATCAATACATCAAAGTTGTTTTTTTTTTTAAAGATTTACCAAACTGCTAGAATCTCACTAGCTTGAATCTGTATACTTGATAGATCTGATAATTTTCTTTATAATGTTATTATGCATACCATATCATTCGTAGTGTTTTCACAAAGACACAAAAAGCTTAATTTTTACATTGAAAATTCGTATTTTGTACAAATATAGTAGACTATCAATATATTTATATAGATATACATGTACATGTATTCACATTTTAGCATTTATGAAAAATGTGTAGGGGGAAGACAATCTGAGTTTCGGAATTTATGCCCGATTCTTTTGACTTTGGTTTAATAAAATAATTCAAATTTTTGCTCTCACGGGTTAATTGTCTAACAAGCGTAGCGCAATAATATGTTAAAAAGTCAGCCCTATTTATCAAAATAACGGTTAACTTGGAGTCTCAAATTCTGTCATCTTCATTTTATCACAGATTTGATTGATTTTTACGTAATTGTAATCACAAAAATGATAAAATATTCATAATTACTCCTTAGTTCAATAAATTCAGAAACAATATTTCTGCTTCAAGTGTCAATATTTTCAATATCTAATAGTTATTACCAAGAGATAGGCAAAAACTCAACAAATATTGACTGTTTGCATAATGTATCATGCATAACGTTACACAAACACAAACATATTTACCTTGATTTACTGTGTTCTTTATGCTTAAATTTATGAAGAATGATCTGAATCAAAACTATGATTACCTAAAATCACATATCAATACATCAAAGTTGTTTTTTTTTAAATTTACCAAACTGCTAGAATCTCACTAGCTTGAATCTGTATACCTGATAGATCTGATAATTTACTTTATTATGTTATTATGCATACCATATCATTGCTTTTAAAATCTCACGGCTAAGAAGGCAAATATTATGAGGAGGGTGAGTGGGTGTACTACATGATTATTTATAATAGTGATATACATGCTATAATCCCCGGTAACTCTTCTGTACATTACCAAACATGTTCAAATGAACAGAATATGTAATATAAAATGTGATAAAATAAAATAAAATTAATCAAATTCTAGTGAAAAAAAATACCAATCTCTTCTAACAGGCTGGACTTTGAAAGTATATGTATCAAGATATAAGACTATTTATCATGGTATGTAATCTTAATACATGTACCGTGAACCCTCACATAATTCAGAGTCAACACAGTGAAGAAAGCTCGGAATATATTTATTATCATCCATATTAAAAATCAAAGACATAATCTATACAAAAATACCAAAAAAAACAAAAAGGAAAAAATAACAAAACACAAAAATAAATGATATGTTAACAGAAAGCACTGAACGGCACCAGGTTATGCTTTGATTGAAAGGAATGTCAAGATTTCCCGGAGACTTTGACCGAGCGGCGGCCATCAACCATGATGAACCGCACCAGGACATGCGTTGGTTGAAGAGAATGTCCAGAATCAGGGGGGGAGGCGGATTTCCCGGAGACTTTGACCCAACGACGGCCATCAACCGTGACTGGGTATCTTCTCATTTTGGATTTGAAAATAACAGGCCTAGATAAAGAGATCAACAATATAAGGATTATTAACAATGTATCTTTTATACTTGTCAGGAAATAAATACAGAGTTTCTTGTGTACCACCATTTAATCTCAGACTATATATCTTTTACAAATTAAATTCTTGCCACGGTATATAACATTATTTTATTATTAGATAAAATGTTATCATGATATAAATTCAATTTTCTACTATTCAGTAAAATGAAACATATGCAAGAACATTTACGGAATATTACTATACTTTGGTTGACCAAACAGCACGTAACAAGCAGAAATAAGATTTTGAAATATGCAGACATGTTTTATGATTTATATTAAAATTTTGTTTGGCAAATTATGTTGGGTTTAACTTTGACTTTAACCGTAATTTTGTAAACAAGATTTTCCATTTTGTAACTTACATGCAAATGCAAATTACTTTATCTTCCAATTCACATGTGGTGCAAAGTTCTCCATTTCTATACTCTGTCCCAAGTTTTTTCTTCCACCACTTTTCGCTTGATATTTTAACAATAAATACCTTTGTGCTCAAATTATGTTCATCCACTTATATGAAAAAATGTCCAGATTATCTGTTTTGAAACGCCCCCTCTACCCCTTCAGGTTTCAATACACATCCCAAAATAGAAAGTCTACGGGGGTTTTGCATTGAATCAGCTATAATGAAACCCGGATGATACCATTGAGGTATTCCGAGTGAGTTCCAGATGGAAAAAAGATGTAAACATTTCCAATTATAAATCTCCGTAAGAAATTTGTTTTCGTTTATTTGTCAATAAAAATATATTGGATAGCTTCCCTTTCATCAATTTCAACTGCATTTCTTTCACAGGTATGGGTGGTTTTTTTTATTAAAAATCATCAAAAAGTGATGGAAGCAATACATTGGGAGAGACTATAACTCAATTGCAGTGTTACAAACACGGTGAAAGGTCTCTATTTTCTTACTTACATGCAGTGTTGTAAACATGGTGAAAGTTCTCTATTTTCTTACTAACATGCAGTGTTGTACACATGGTGAAAGTTCTCTATTTTCTTACTTACATGCAGTGTTGTAAACATGGTGAAAGTTCTTTTTTCTCACTTACATGCAGTGTTGTAAACATGGTGAAGGTTCTCTATTTTCTTACTTACATGGAGTGTTGCAAACATGATGAAAGTTTCTCTAATTTCTAACTTACATGCAGTGTTGTAAACATGATGAAAGTTCTCTATTTTCTAACTTACATGCAGTGTTGTAAACATGATGAAAGTTCTCTCTATTTTCTTACTTACATGCAGTGTAGCAAACATGTTGAAAGTTATCTTTTTTCTTATAACATGCAGTGTTGTAAACATGGTGAAAGTTCTCTATTTTCTTACTTACATGCAGTGTTGTAAACATGATGAAAGTTCTCTATTTTCTTTACTTAAATGCAGTGTTGCAAACATAGTGAAAGTTCTCTCTAGTTTCTAACTTACATGCAGTGTTACAAACATGGTGAAAGTTCTCTATTTTCTTACTAACATGCAGTGTTGTAAACATGGTGAAAGTTCTCTATTTTCTTACTTACATGCAGTGTTGTAAACATGATGAAAGTTCTCTATTTTCTTACTTACATGGAGTGTTACAAACATGACGAAAGTTTCTCTATTTTCTAACTAACATGCAGTGTTGTAAACATGATGAAAGTTCTCTATTTTTTTTACTTACATGCAGTGTTGTAAACATGGTGAATGTTCTCTATTTTTAACTTACATGCAGTGTTGTAAACATGATGCCTAACTCTCCCTTTTCTAAATGGGGCTCCATTAAGTCCTGGATGAGGTGAATATCTGCCCCTAGGTGGCGTATCTGTGCTCTGATGACGACGTAATGGAAGATAGGGAATAGATCATCCATGCACCAAACCTGTACGTCTCCCATACTCTCCTCAACTGTCTGTCAAAGTAAACAAGATTTGTTCATCATTTATATTTTGATATTTATATAAGGCATAAACTTTTGTGAAATTTGCAAAATCCTCAGTTTTGAATTTTGAATTTGATGATGACAGGTCAGCCAATGCAGTTCAATGTCTTGTTTCCTATTTCGATTACGGATACGTTTAAAATGGAAATCCTGGACAGTTGGTGCTTGTCCAACTAAAAGTAATTTATTTTCAGAGCAAAAAAAAAACTTCTGGTATAGAGCCTCTTAAAAACTCTGTGAGAGCAAAAATACTGTTAGATTACCTTTGTTATTTCTGAAAATGTTTTCTGAATGACTTCTAATTTTTCTTTCGGACTAAAGGCTGTGATGAAAAAGAAAAATACAGAAATTAAGTAAATATATATTATTAACAAGGATGTCTCCCAAGTTTTAATGAAGAACTGTTCCAATCATATGTTAAAAATGATTTAAGGGGTGGATGGATGAGGGAAAACACGTGTTAAGAAAAGAATTCTTGAACCTTTGGTTCAGGTGAGCTAGAAAAGATTGTGTTATTGTCTTGAAGTTCATTGATATACCAGTAAATAATAATGATTAAATTGTTTCTACCAACCTTATGTGTTGCAGTGTCTCTATGGCAGAACAATAGTTCTGGTTTCTCAAGGCTGACAGACTCTACAACATAGACAAAGCTAGTACGTGAACATAGCGTGCATCAAACAACTGTCATGGCAGAGACACAACATTTATCAACAGTGAAGTACAGGAACAGGGTATCTACTGGAGATTTTTCCTTTAACACTGCATCAATCAACCAGAACTTTCTGAAATACAAAGATGAGATTCTAACACATGTATTGGTCACTCATATGCTAAGTTTCAGAAAAGTAAGAAATGTAAATGTTTTAACTCATTTGAAATTCCCTGTTATGCCATTATTAGTTACTGATAAATTCCTAGATAAGCCATCAGTCATATATATCGCAGATTATACTTACTGATCAATTCCTAGAAATGCCATTAGTCCTACATCTCCAGGATTATACTTACTGATCAATTCCTAGAAATGCCATTAGTCCTACATCTCCAGGATTATACTTACTGATCAATTCCTAGAAATGCCATTAGTCCTATATCTCCAGGATTATACTTACTGATCAATTCCTAGAAATGCCATTAGTCCTATATCTCCTTGTTTGTTCAGTTTCCTCACCCTTTCCCAATACTTCTCATCTTCTTTGTCATTGTAGAGTGCATAAAGGTCAAACAGGGGTGGGTAGATCTTAGGGAGGAGGATCGGGTGTATGAGGGTACCACAGCTCACCACCAGCCTGTAACAATTAGGATTAAGTATCATAAATTACAGCCTATACCTGTTAACACTGAATTATGTATCATCAATTACAGCCTGTAGCTGTTAACACTGAACTATGTATCAACAATTACAGCCTATAATTATTAACACTGAATTAAGTATCATCAATTACAGCCTACAACCGTTAACACTGAATTATGTATCATCAATTACAGCCTATAACCGTTAACACTGAATTATGTATCATCAATTACAGCCTATAACTGTTAACACTGAATTATGTATCATCAATTACAGCCTATAACTGTTAACACTGAATTATGTATCATCAATTACAGCCTATAACTGTTAACACTAAATTATGTATCATCAATTACAGCCTATAACTGTTAACACTGAATTATGTATCATCAATTACAGCCTATAACTGTTAACATTGAATTATGTATCATCAATTACAGCCTATAACTGTTAACACTGAATTATGTATCATCAATTACAGCCTATAACTGTTAACACTGAATTATGTATCATCAATTACAGCCTATAACTGTTAACACTAAATTGTGTTTCCCAATTACAGCCTATAACTTTAAAGAAATTCATGTGAGCACTCTTTTCACATTGATTTTTTTACAAAAATGTCACATGACAGAGCTCCGCCTATTGTGAGGCCTAATTGCCTATGTGTATAGTAAGGCTCATCCTATACGAAAATTTAATTAATAAAAATAAAACCTGCTTTGAATAACATTTTTGAGAAACAGTACCTCTACCTAAGATTAAATAAGAAGAAATGGACTGTGTAATCAAACTTTACAAAAATGTCATAAGAGGAATAAGTTTGTAAAATACTTCAAAGAGTGTGTTAGACAGCGGGGTACTTACGTAATGTTGTCCGTCTCTGGAGTTGTCCCTCCTTCACTGGCTGCTTCGGCTTCAATCAGCAGAGGTCCCCCGTCTCTGAGAGGTCTGGGAACAGGATCCTGTGGGTAGAGCAAAAATAACTACTGGTAATTCCTACAAACTACTACAGGTAATTCCTATAGATAACTTCAAGTACTTCTCATAGATGAATACAGATGATTCTTAAAGATAACTAAAGGTAATTCCTTTCAACAACTACTTGTAAATTCTATAGAGAACTTCAAGTAAATACTGTAGTGACTACAGATAAATGCTACTGTGTGTTCCCACAAATACATGTAAATCCTATGGCACAATGTTTGTATCTTAGAAGGTGTAATCTGATGGTACAGTGGCAAAAAGTGTTACCTGATGGCAATGTGTATAGTAAAAAGTGTTACCTGATGGCACAGTGTATGGCAAAAGGTGTTACCTGACTCAATTATAGAGTCTGGACACAAATGAAGTGATCTCCTTTACAGCATGGTCCAACAGTCTTGGGTGGGCTCCCACTCCGATATACGCCGCACGGAATACATCTACCAGGCCCTCCATTAGCTTACCCAGGTGGTGAATGGGCAGGTCAAAAGCCTTAGAACAACACAAAGTGAAAGTACCACAAAATAAAAGTATGTACAGTAAAACACGGTTATAGCGAACACACTTAAAATGAATTGACGCTTACAGCGAAGTGATTTTCAATCCCTAAAACTTTATTACATGTTGTTAACTTGACGGATATAATGAATTCCGCTGATAACGAAGCAAAATGGTTCATCCCTGGCACTTCGTTATAACCGTGTTTTACTGTAATATAGACCTATCAATCTTCTATAGTTATTTTTGGAAAGAACAAAATACTTCACATCTTATATATCCTGGGACTGATTTCTTACTTCTTAATTATCGTTCAGGTAAAAATCACAATATAAAACTATAGTTTATTCAGTATGACTGACATTGTGTATTAAAGGGACTAGGACATGATTTGACTTAAAATTTTCAAATTTTATTTCTCCATTTTCAATGTTTATACTGATAAATATAGAAGCTTATAATCTTTTGTCAAAATTTGAAAGTCAAATATTAAGTTACAAGCAAGATGCAGAGTTCATAATTCTTTGTTTTGTAAAGAAAGCCCGAATGTTGTCATTTTTACATATGTGTTGTATTGGTGCAAGTTTCAATTAAATGTATCTTTCTTTTGTTATTAATAGTATTTATGAAGATACTGAATTAGTTTAAATTGTTTTTACATGTCATTTTGTCAAAGAAATGGTAATTCTCTACATTACATTTTTTGTAAACAACTATAAGACTTGAGCTTTGATTACATAACAACCAATTCTTACCTCTGTATCTCGCTTGTAACTTGACTTAAACATTCAATATTTTGGTCCATCATTTAAAATGCACTAGTAAACCATTTTATACATAAAAATTTTTTAAAAAATTTGATCTTAAATCGTGTCCAAGTCCCTTTAAGTAGGTCTTTCTATGAAGCTACATGTAACACTAACGGCCTATTCTGTGACAAGATGACCGTTTGACATTGTGTAAGTATTTAACTATTTGGCGGTAGTACTAGTGGCCTATTCTGTGATGGTATGACCGTTTGACATTGTGTAAGTATGTAATTATATGGCGGTAGTACTAGCGGCCTATTCTGTGATAGTATGACCGTTTGACTGACATTGTGTAAGTATTAATTATATGGCGGTAGTACTAGCGGCTTATTCTGTGATGGTATGACCGTTTGACTGACCTTGTGTAGGTAGATTTTGATCTGGTGGTAGTACTCCACAGTCAGTCTTCCCTTGCTGTGAGGAGGGATCGTCTCCAACTCCTCCGCTAGGGACAGAATCCTCCGTATCTTATTGGAGGGACTGACCAGAAACACAGGTAAGACAGGTAGAACAGGTGAACAACAGGTAAAAAACATGATTATATATTTGATGGAAACATGAGTACACATTGCAAATTAACAATATATGTGATTCCTTTTCAAAATTGACGTGTTAGATATTTTGAATGTACTGTATTTAATTAAAACAGAAATATTCTTTGGGGGTTCATATTCACAAATAAAATCAAAGTGTTTACATGTATATGGTCAAGAACAAAATTAAATTCCAACAAAACCATTTCAGATCACAAACTAAATTTTTATCCATACTAGAATACCTGCCCAATCTCAGCTTATACATTTATGATCAATGGAAATATTAACTGACAAAACACATATGCATTTAAATACCTACAGTATTATTATCATAATGAATTTGGTGAGGTTTTTTCAATACCGGTGTAGCATTGCGTTCAAGTCTGTCAGCTATGTCATGCATAAACCATACCCACTCCTTAACCACAAACTGTCTTTTTGGTGGATTTAGCTTACCGCTGATTGGCTGCTGGTGCAGACTAAATGATGTACAGACAAAACAACAATATAACAGAAAATGAAAAATTCGCCTGTTTCTCATGGCAATCAGAATTGGGGTAATTGTTGTACACTTGTGACATAAAAAACACACGATAAATATGGCTGTAGCTTTAAGGAAAAAAATGGGTTTGATTATATGTGTACATAACTATGAAATGTACAGATCAATCTTAATTATGAAAAACTTACAATTTAGTTGCATGAATTACGCTAGTTTTGATCAGATCACAGGGGTTCTTATCTACTCTGCTCTCTATGACATATATAGAAGCCCCTGTGAACAGATATAATTAACATTATATCATACCACATTCTGTGCAAATAATCCATTTAAAAATTCTTTATTCAGTTTACAACTGTTCATAAATGTAATTGTCACTTTACTTGCCCCAAACTCTCTCCTAATAAATCATTTTTTAAATTAGGCAAATCGACCTCATAAAGCAGATCAGGAGTCGTCATTTTTACATGTAAACAAACCACGCTACTGTATGGGGCTGGTGATGGCATTTAAAGGAATTCAGACACAAGTGAAGAAATTACAATCTGTGGTAAAATGTATGGTATTGTATGTTTGGTAAAGATTTACGCGTGTGTAAATCTATACCATGGCATGTGGTAGGGTAAGGAAGAATAAACGAATTTGAAACTTGACAAGCAAAGATAGCTTAGTTCTGCCTACATGTAGATAAACCCCTTTGCACTTTCCAATTCTGTCTAAAGTTCTTTCATATCATTGTTCAATTCGTTTATTGAATGTCGATTGCCATTTGAAAGGTGTAGAAATTGAGAAATTCATTCAATCACTTTGACTGGAAAGTAAGCCATCAATGCAAACCACGGTCAACATGTACGACAGTAGACATGATCATCTACTATCTAGGAGAGAGCTATGCATACTCTGGACCGTGGCTTGAGACTACTTTTATCACCTCCTTACAGAGAGAGAGAAAAAGACAGAGAGAGAAAGAGAGAGAGAGAGAGAGAGAGAGAGAGAGAGAGAGAGAGAGAGATTCCACTGTTCTTATTAAACTAGCTGCAGAACTGTAGCTCTCCGGGAAAAAAATATTGACAGACCGGAGAGCTACAGGGCCACCCATTGAAAAAATTGTATATTTATTGCGCAGAAAAACGTGAGCTAGTTTTCGACTGATTTACCTTATTTATACGCAAATTCTGTGAAAACAATTAGTACCATTCAATTCTTCATGCAATTTACTACTGATATCGCCTCTTTATTTGCCCTAGACTTTCATCGAAACACGCTACCGACCTCGAAAAATCAAGTATGTTGAATTTACATCGAGATCGAGAGTCGCCATTTTTACATGTAAACAAAGTGCACCACATGAATTAACGGGACTGGTGATGGTGTTTAAAAGCCTATCCGAGGCAAGTGAACAGACGATATCAGTAGTAAATTGCATGGAGAATTTAATGGTACTAATTGTTTTCACAGAATTTGCGTATAAATAAGGTAAATCAGTTGAAAAATAGCGTACGTTTTTCTGCGCAATAAATATACAATTTTTTCAATGGGTGGCCCTGTAGCTCTCCAGTCTGTCAATATTTTTTCCCCGGAGAGCTACAGTTCTGCAGCTATTATTAAACTAGATAGCATGTGTTTTGATTCCAAATACACATTCCCGCTTGCTGATTAGAGTTATGACCAATGTTACCCAGGTGAGCGATATGGCTCCTGAGCCTCCCTTTTTTGGTATAAAAGATAAAATACATGTACGGAAAGATTTAGGGACTTTTACATATTTTCATAACTTGCAGAAATAAACAACATCATAATAAAAAAAAGTTAAACTGTATTGCAACAAATGCATATACTGTAGATTGCAAATATAAATGTCAAGAAATTGATCAAACATCAGCGCATTTGAAATAGAATGCTTTCTTTCAGTGCATTGTTGTAATATGAAAAAATTAGAAATACAATAAACATTGCATAAATACAGCAGTACAGTACACTGTTGATAATGACAAATAAATCATAATACAGTATTTCAAACTGGACTAGCAAAGCATAGTACATTCCTTCCGTCACAGACTTTATCTGGTCAAGGATATTGTAGTTAATGTATCTGTATTGTATAACACTGCTAAACCCAGACCCACTGCAATGTATTACTATTCACACATTCCGTCGTACATAACTTAGAGGCAACGCTATGTTACATCTACTGCTAACAAACAACAGAAATTTAACAAATAAAAATAAGTCACATGTACAGTTGTCAAATTCCCATGAAATAGACCCAAAGTAGCATGTGATTCAAGGATTGTCGTAGTGCGGGAATGTCATAATACAATCTGTCTTATCTTTGAACATAATTATAATTGATAAACATGGTTTGTAAATTTCAGTCTGAACGACTGTTCCGAAAGAGCTATGAATGAACTTTAAGTTTCCGTAAGAAATAGAGGGAATAATACTTGGTCGATGTAAATATTTATCAATAAACATGAATCGTTTATTTAAAAAACTGCAATTTTATCGACTTGATATCAAAAGTATTGTAATATAATGACTGCATTTACAAACCTGTTTAGTTTAAGGAATTTTGAATCATGTACGTAATTGATTTAAGATGAATATAATCATATAAAAATGCTATAAATCCATGAAAATATGGTGAGTTTTCAAGCATGTTATGACTGATTTTTTTTTATCATGTGATTCAAGGATTGATTTGTCGTAATGCAGGAATGTCGTTATACAATCTGTTTTATCTTTGACAATAATTATATAAGTTTGTTAGTGGCTTTCAATCTCAGAATGTTTCCTATATTTTAGGTAATTATTTGCTGGTGTGAGATTGTTCTAATTATGTCCTGTATTCTCCTGTGTGTAGCAGCTTGTATTTGGTTGTAAGGATACTGTGTGAGTGACTGTTGGTATGAGTATAGAGCAGCCTGGAGGTTCCCTGTGATCTGTTGACAGATCCCCAGGATCTCCCAGGAGATATCTTTGTATAGATCAAATACATACAGTTCCTGATCATGGTGGACTAGGACCCGTAGCTCATCTAGAGCTGCTTGTGATAATGTTGTATCAATGTGTCTGTAACACAAGAACTCTAGGAAGTGTAACATTACAAGCACTGGGATATATAATGTAGGCAGTCTGTTCTGTAGAGCAGACTGTTGTTCTTGATTTAGTTCACTGATATAACAATTTCTGTTGTAAAGTTTTATATCCCATGCTACAGCCTGTCTGATCTTTGTAGACCAGGTCTGTCCCCCTACAGCCTCAGTATACCTCTCTCTGTCTACATGTCTCATAAACATAAGATATGGCTGTGCTAACTTGACCTTTGTCATCTCTATAACAGATAAAGCTTCCCTATATCTTAGTGTCTTGTAATAATATATGGCAATGTACAACATATCAGAAATACACCCAAACTTTGCTGCTAATTTCAGCATGTGACAGGACATTTTGTCTGCATTATACATCTGTTTGTTGCAACCTGTGTTAGTGTAAATGTTGTGTAATTGAAATGCAGTGCACTGAAATAAAGAAGCCGTAAGACTCTGTATTGTAACCACTTGAAAGTGTGTCAGGGGTGACTCTACCAACTGTTCTATTGTGTGTGTGGCTTTTGTAAGGCCACATAGGTCTGTTGAAGGTATGGCAGCTATAGAGGACTCCCTGACAAGTTCTTCATCATAATCAACTTGAGACCTCATCATACTTTCATCTGTACACAGAGAAAGTCTAGGATTGTACAGGACATCAATGATATAGGACCTGATAGAAGAACTCTGTAACAGACAGGCCAGACCTTTCTTGTACAATTCATGTAACTGTAGGAACAATCTGTTTTGTGCTGAGCCATGGACCTTTGTCAGAAATAGGTTGTTTTGTGGGATAAAAAAGTTTGGACAAACTCCCTCATACACCCATTTAAGGAGGAGTTTAAAGCAGATCCAGAAACCGGCCAAGAAATTTTGTGGACTCCAGTGAGGTAGTGTGTTTTGTTGAATCACCCAGAAAATTGTTGTCTTCATGTGATAGGAACACAACAGTTTATTGGTTTCTTCTGATTGTTGATTTACAACTTCTTTTAAAAAAAGTTTCAACAACCCATAAGTCAAAAACTGACAGTGGTTCATTGATGACACAAGTTTATATTCTGCCAGAGAAAATGAAAATCTCCATTCTCTATTTCCATGGGGTCCTAATGGGTGTCCTATTGCTACAAAGTGACATCCATTTCTGACAATGTCACTGACAACTTCAGGATCAGGCCATGAATGACATCTGTCTATCCATGAGGAGGCAGACGAAGGCCAAAAGTCACAAACGAAACACCAGGCACTGTCATATTCTACTACTCCTATAACACCACTACCACAGGGTCCATGTACAGTAGAATTAGGAATTACTGTAGAACAAGTTAACTCTCTGTATATAGAACTAGATATATAGACTCTGTCATTCATTCTGACACATGCTGACCGGACTTCTCTATATCTTGTTGATGTCAGTAACTGAAGTAGAGTGAATCCTGGTGGACTCTCAGAACTGTCAGCAAAAACCAAGGTTGTATTGGCTGTGTTGTAATACTCAGACTGAGACATGTCCATGATCGCTCGGTGATTGTTTGGCCAGTACATAAAGTCCACATCTGATCCCTCCAGTCTGAAACCTTCTCTGTGACTTCCACTCACCATCTCAATGATCCCATCATACCGTGTCACTTGTCTCTCCACTATCTCCCCGATCTCCCCTACCTCCCTCCTCATAGCCACCTGTTGTGAGGTCCCCACTATCTGACACATCCTCACTAACACTGACTCAGACATGTAATGTATTCCTTCACATCTACTATTAATAAAATGCATACTTTTGAAAACAGAAAAAATAAAGATAAATGTTGGTTATATCATTCATTCACATATCATAGAAATTAAGTCTGCTGTTCCAAGTGGCTACTATATAAGGGAATTGTGATGTTGACATGTCTCATTTCTAAAACATAACATTTGATATATAGAAGTAATTCACAACCTGAAATATGAATTTAATATTGGATTTCAAAATCGTTTTGCACCTTTGTGTTAATGCCAGGAATTTTAGTCAGCAGAAATGATATTATTGTAACATTTGACTGTGAATTCACAATGAAGTCCTTGTCAGCAGCATTTACTCTGACTTTTATATTTACATCTATCAAGTATTATTTTGTGAGACTATATCTTTTAAAAACTTAAACTTAATTCATAGCTCTATAGAAAAAGCCAGACTGAAATCAACATGCCTCATTTATCGATAATAACTACAACAGCTGAAACTGACAGGACCGAAATTGACACACCCATTTATCGATTGAAAAGCTATGAAAAATCACAGATTACACGAAATAATCATGATGATGTCAGACTCAAAGCCTCACAAGAGACAATTTGGCTGTTTCTTTTAGCTAAGTAAACGTACTTATGAACATCAACAGTAATTTAGTGAATTTTACTAACTTTTCATAATCAATTTATTAATTACTTGAAAGAAAGATGTTAAGGATGACGTTTACTCAGAATGAAAAAAAATCCACTGATGATAATGAAAAACCATCTATTGTGTGTTATAGACCTTTGCTTGTATTCTTATTTTTCACTTTCAGAAAAGTAGGTCAATGACCTACTTTTTGAGTTAATGGCCATTGAATATTTATTGAAAAATCAAGAAAAATCCCATAAAATTTTACTCTACGATTGAGATTGTTTTAATTATAAAAATATTACAAATAAGTAAACACTTTAAAAAATAAGATACCGTTTATGAATGGTAGTGGCACTAAATAAGTACACTGCATTAAGATTTCAGCAACAATTTTAAGAAATAATCCAGTCCGAATTTCCTCTATCAGTTTTCAAATCCCTACCCACTTTTGCTCCAATTTTACAAAAAATTGAATGATGATAATACAAAAACATTTATGGTATTAAACTACTTATATTGACCTTATTCTGTTGGCATAAAATTTATATGAGGTCAATGATCAAAATTTTGAGATATGGTGTCTTTTATCGTTTTTAAGCATTTCTCAATATTTTTATAATTCGTGCCATAAGATTATTTTAATGAATAAGTGAGGTAAAACCAACGGAAAATATGCAAAATTACATAGACTTAAATATAAAATCCTAACTTTTAATAATAGACTACTGCCAATAAACTTTTAGCAGAAAACAAAATCTGCAAAATTTAGTCCGAATTTCCTCTGTTTGGCTAAAAGTCAATTTTTGTTTTAGCCTAATTCCATATTAAAGTAAAAATATTGAATGTTTTGTCAATAATAATTCATTTCATAAATACTTTTTGTGTTCAGAACAAATTTTACTCATGACATTGAACTTTATAACAATCCGAATTCGAGAACTCAAACCCTGAGTAAACAACACCCTTAAAATAAACAATAAAATGCTTTCTTTGAATTGATTCATGCAGATTATGTAATGGATAAATAACGAGATGGTGTTGAATAGTTTAGAGAAAACATTCCCTCCGAGGGCCGAAGGCCCGGGGAGGGGATGTTTTCTCTAAACTATTCAACACTATCGAGTTATTTATCTTACTTAAAAAAATTCCCCATTTGAGCCTCTAAGAAGCATTGATCCATTCATATATCCAACTGTGATGTCATACAAAAGTATAATTCCAGGAATACCATACACAATAGCCTAACCAAACACACCTTTTAAATCATGGACGAGTGAACAGGTGCGCATGTTTTAGAAAACCATACCGCTGTACTGAGCAGACAGAGATTTAGAAGATGAATTTTTTAACGCAAAGTACTCACTTGTACAATGTATATAGAGATCCACAGTTCCTGGAAAGACATGAATACCGTTTGAATGATATTTTAAACTTGCATGGAGAAAGGAAAAATCAGAATTTTGACGTCAATTAACAGACGATTATTTATCTAAAAAATTGATAGGAGTCTTATGAAGTCATAATGCGACAATATTTTCTATATTGTTAAACTAATTAGAAGGAGTGATATGGTTCAAGGGTCAAAGAGGAAGTCTAAAAGTTTAAGAAAGTGATTTACATGTGATCCCGAATCTATCAAAATTAAGAAAAGGAGATATTTCTGCAAAAAATTAATTCGTGGCTTATCGGATATACATTTTTGGATGAAAAAATTCTGTTTTATAAATTTGGTTTATGTTGGAAATACACGTTTCAACATTTTTTCAGTTTTCTTTGTTAAATACCCTGTTGGATATCTGAATATCCAACTGATTGACGGTTGGATATTAAAAATATCCAACTCCTATCAGTTGGATATTTATATCTCCAACAACTGCTGATTGAATAGTGAAAATAAACGTTGACTAAATACAATGGGTGACGTCATAGAAGTTTTTTAAGAAGGTAGCTAACGCGGGTTCTGTATTTTTTCTGCAATGTCACTACCTTCATATCCTGAATGAATCACCAAAAAAGCATTTTATTGTTTAAGAATTTGCGATTTATTTGATGAATTCATTGTTTTTAAAAACATCATTTTTTGGAGGGCAGTTCATTAATGTTGCAGTGGAGTTGAGATTCTATGTATCCTAAAATTTATTAATTGCTTAATACCAAGATGGTTAAAAAATACTACATGTAATTGAAAACCTTTGTTTCAAGCTTTGTTATATCTAAAAGGAGAGAAGAGGCTTTTTTGATGGATTTAAAAAATGGCTTGGAGACTGCTTATAAAATAAGCCATTGAGGATGTGCTTTTTATTTTTCATAATTAAAAATATCGAAACATTAAAAATCAATCAACACCCATTTTTTAAATGTTCAACATTTAATACAACATAATAACCAAATTTAAATAAAAATTAGAAGATTGATTTTCACTTACATTATTGTTGGAAATGACTCCATTTTGAAGGACAACACCTTACCCCTGTGGAATTACCATGCTATTTTTAGATGTGGTAATTTTCTTATCCAGGTGTTGTACTTTCATTTTGTTTTAACTATTCATTCATTGTCTTTGTTCTGTCTTGAAGTTTAGTGAACTTAAAAAATATATATTCAGAAAAATATATACTTTTAAATAATGAAGGACAAGGGCCTATTTCAAGGAAAGATAACTCAGTTACAGCAAATAACAGCATACCTGTAGATTTCAATAGCCTGCAGAATTGCTCAATAGGGTATACAATTTGGCCAGCCATCAATTTAAGTTGAACAATATTTATTTTGTTGTAGCCTATTCCATAGAATTCTCAACAGATATTGATATAAATACTGCATTTTGAAATTGCATTTTATTGAACTTCAACCGATGAATTACACACTTCTAAAAGTGTACATGTATGTGTTTTCAAACATGTACACAACACTGAGAATTTACGGCACAAACATCTTTAATTTTGGACTGATCTGTGATAAACCTTATTCTGTATTCCCTTTTGAGAGGTGGACAGGCGTAGCCTACATATAGATGTAGGCTATAATGCCTCTCGTTGCCTCTCCACTTCTCAACGGAGAATAATACCGAGATCCCAGTATCAATGCTTTTAGAGAACCTTTTCTTTCTTTTTTTTTCCACTAACATTACGAGGGTTGTTTGGAAATTATTGAGACATTTACTCTTATTTCCTTGGGGAAAAAGATAAACCTTGAAATTTCACCAAAATGTACACCAGGATAGAGTTTATCAATGTAAAAAATTTATTGTTCATAGCATGATTATATCATTCCTGGTAAGCTGACCAAGTTGCCATCGCCCCGTGACCTGGCACAACCGCAAACATACCGCAACGTCATTTAAACGCTTCTTATTGATCCTATGTTTTAAACACCTAACAAACAAAGGGAAATTAGAATGAATTCTTCATTTCTCATTTTTTGTTTACATTTCAAAATGTCAACATTCGGATATTCCCTCCATTCTTCAATTTTGTGAAAAAAATCTGGTCATTTCTAACTGAAAGTCAAATTACTGTGAAATGTCTCCTACAGTGATTCTGTGTACATATTTTAGAACTGTTGACATCAGTTAGTGTGTAAAAAGTACTTGATATTTAGTCACTTTGTCTGAATTCTAGCTAAACAATTAGTGAAAAAAGACGATAAACTGAAGTTCTGTATCCCTTGCCATCGTATAGTTTTTGTAAAAGCAATTGGGTGGCATTAAAGGTCTTTTTCCGAAATTTCCATCAATTTGATGTATATTTGCTGCGCTGCCTTGACGTTAAATTTCTATATACCGTCGTTTTCAAATTCCTATTGCTTGGTATATATATCTGTACCATATCCGTATTTCAACTCAAACACTAGTGAAACTTGATCAAAAGTTAGTCACAATAAATAGCAAAATGAACATATATATTCTGATTTCTTTTGGTATAAGCTGTAAGTTTGCGGACACTTAGATGACGATGTTTTAGTTTTCTTATTCTCCGAGTTTATGCTTGCGCCGCATACCCCGACCACCGATTTGTTTATCTACCGTTGTAAACAAAATATTAAACATTTTTTTAAATATTACTATCTTTAGGTAATTGTTAAGGTCAATGTCAATGTTCATGACAATTTTCACTATAATTCATCACTTAGAAATGGAAATATCCATGTTGTCTCAATAATTTCCAAACAACCCTCGTATTAACACATGTTCGAAACATCGCGTCCCGTTTGTTCTCAAATAACTCTGTTAGTAAATTTTTACTTGCAAGTACAATTTTATTGTAAGTTTTCTTTCTCCAACATTTTTTTCCACATGTTAGCATCATGTTCTCAACATGAATTTGATAAATGGGTGGGTCTATATAAATGCACCAATAAGATTGTTTGTTGCGAATCACAATTGAAATACACACCAATTAGAAAGTGTCACCACTCAATGCAACGTAACATCAGCTGAAGCGTCTACATCCATGCTGTATTTCCGATTAGTTCATTTAGAGACTCCTTCAATTTGTTCATAACAAATGGGCCTGAGGCCCCCTTCTAGCAGTTCTTGCCGCTGAAAGTTTCGTACATTAAAAAAAACACAGGATTTTTACCATACATTATAGAGATATTGGTCTACTTGGGATTGAAACATCTACCTTCGCATAAGGTCAAAGGTCAAGGTCATTCAAAAATCTGTATATTAATGAGATTTCATATAAATGAAGTGGTATTAAGAAACTTTTTCATGGATGTAGTGGAATTTCTGAAGACATTTCAAAATATAACCTTTCGGCTTACCTTGAAATAATTATGGAATTACTACATGTTTATTACAAAATGATTGTTATCACTTCTCCTCTTAAACCGTTACAGGTAGAGAATTGAAACTCTTACCAATATCTGTAATTCACCAAGAGGCTTCTTCAATCTGTTCATACCGAAAGGATTTGACGCCTCCTACTAACAGTTATTGCCCAGAAAATTCCTAAACTTCAATAAAAACACAAACAAGTCAGGAACCATTCATGATAGAGACATTAGACCACATAGGATGGAAGTGTTCACCTTGGCCGATTAAAATGACATAAAGGTCAAGGTCGAAAGTCAGGAAATCAATGTTTTTTTTTATATTTCTATTGTTTATGCTGGTATAAAAAAATATCAATAATGTGGTAGGACTCTTTAAGGCACTTAAAAATATAGCCCTTCAACCCAAACCTTGAAACAGTTATAGAGTTAATGCCCCCTTTACATGAGTACTTGTTTTCGCTACTTCTCGGAAACCATAAGAGATAGAGACTTAAAACTTTCTAGCAATTACTGCCCCTGAAAGTTTTGAACATTCAAAAAACACAATTTCTTTACCATATATTGTTGAGACATGCAGGTACTTTGTCTAAATGCCATTGTCGCAAACCAACTTCTATGATCCTCTTCCATCAAGAAGAAGTCTGTGCGTACTCTAGAGCATTAAGTGAGACTACGGTTTAACACCAGCTTACACAGACAGAATTTTGCATAGAATTTAAACACAAGGGAATAGCCGATGTTATGGGAAAATAACTTTTCGGTGAAATCCGTAAGCTTCCGCCTAAGAATTCAAGTTGATCAATCATAAAGTTTTCACACCAGCAGTTTGGTTACCTCTGACGTAACCGTCAGAATTGATCCTGATGCTATCAGAAAAACCTCACGAAATCGGTTTTGATAATATGTATATACATGTACATATACAAGCTGATATCAGCACGTTCTCTGTAGTCATCTCTTACTTTGGGTGGATTTCTCTGATGTTCTTCTTCCCCTTTGACAGAGTAACTGCCATATTTTCCCAGGCATTCTGGGTATTAATTAAGTTGGTCCTGACCTTTTACCCTGAATACATTGATACACTGCTCTGCTGGAACATGCCCTCCCACTTTTGATTGGCAGGAACGGCCATGGTGCCGAAGATCCTTGAATATATAAGGTAAAACTGACTTGGTAAATGTCAGAGAGTGAAAAATATCAGGTAAGAAAAGCAACAGGGTTTCAAGTCCTGAAGCTGCATGACTGCAGGTTAAGGAACTTTTCAGAGAATGTTAAATTAATAGGTAACAAAACAGCAACTAGAAATGTTGAATTAACTTCATATACTTGTTAGACATGATAATTTCCTATGCAAAGCTGCAAACAAAATCCCTGATAATACTGAGTCAATGAATGAATCATACGTTGAACAAGATATGCTGAATACTCTAAACCAAGTACCGTAATATATGTGTCATTTTCTATATGCCCAGAAAGCAGTTTTATTTTCTTTTTTCGAGAAGTGTGTTTTATACCTGCATGCAACAAATATTCGCGAGTAGATTTTGCTGTCAAATCTCAAGGATTTTAATGAACATGTATATTACTTGGTTCACAATAACTACATATAGTATGTACAAGGATTGGTTCAAGGACTTAGGGTATACTATGCCTCTGTAAACAGATCCATAGACTTACTGTGAGAGTCTGTGTCCTGTTTTCTTGCTGTCTGTATATTCAGCTTTCTTAAAGACTCCATTGATTTTCAGTCCTTCGTTCCACGAGCCACTAAACATCCCCTCAATGGTGTCAAGGTTTGGCATTCTCAGCTTGCCCTAACATATACACACCATATAATTGTCACAAACACATCACAAAATGATTTAATTTAGTTTACACTATTTCATAGGTACCATACACAGTGCTGAATTATCATACAAGTGCAGCATTATTATGTTAAAATTAAATCACGGACATATTAATGTCAAAGTGACACTTTAAACTCTCCTTCAGTAGTTTCAGGGTTAGAGATCCCCAGTTTCCTATATCACATACACATCATATAATTATCTTTTAAAAATAGTTTATGGAAAACCTCCTTACCGTTATTATGTTATACCACCACAAACATTTTTCCACCTTGTTCAAGTTAACTTTTTCAAAAAATCAAAACATCTCGTATCATATCTACCAAACTACTGACCTTTCCTTGCAGTTGCGTAATTCCTGCAAACTCTCCCTCGTAACAGCTGTTGTCATACGTCATCATCAAACCAAACCCCTGTCACAGAAACAGCCAAAGTCAGTCACACAGCTTACACAGTCATAAAGAGTTATGTAAAGATTATACCAACAGATAGATTATTCACGGAGAATGTCAAGAAGAATTTTTGTGTATTTCATTCCTTTCTGTTCTACTAACCGTCAGCTTGTCGTTGGTGAAGTTGCCCTCGAAGTACATTCCGTCCAGAGTGACCACGATTCCACTGCCCTGTCTAACGTCATCCTGCCACATCCACATGTACTTTTCTCCTAGACAGCCATAAAAAGAGAATTAGAGGTCATTATCTGTGTATTCACTGGATACTTAATTATGATTGTACAAAGAGGGAAAATCACAAAACCCCAGTTCGACAGTAAGATTAGGATATCACTATCAAGCACTTCAAAACAGTCAACATTTGGACTACCAAGTCATCATTCCCATCATCTTGTACAATATATATGTACTCTAAAAATTAACAGATATAGTATTGGGCAAAAATACCAGATTGCAGAGTCACAAACCTTAAACACAATCCATGAGTCGAATCTGTCAAACTGGACAAGGAAACACATTACCGAGTGTCTTTCTGGATAACTTATGACTACTGTATGCATGATTATTTTTGCTCCATTTTTTCGTCCTTCTTTAGTTGCACATGGTTTTTGCTCTGTCTAGAATTCACCCAGACAATTTTGTGTTTGAAAAAAGATATTTGAGAGATCGAGATTCACCCACTGACAGCGAGAGGGAAAGGGGCAAATACAATGGGGGCATATATTTCCCTGTATATAGTAATCAAATAAATTTAGTTTATTCACTACTTTTAACAATTTGAAATTAACTACACAATTGGAACCTCTGAAAAATTGCTGACACCATATTGCTGGAAGCTGCTGACATCATATGGACAGTACAACCTCACCTTTCATGACATCATCCATGATTCCGTAGCCATGTTTTTTGTCTGACACCCACTCTCCAATGTAAACACTGGCGGCCATTGAGGCGTGTTGTCCCTGGCGATAGATGCCATGACCGTGTCTCTGTCCGTCTTTAAAGGCTCCCTCATACAGGTCACCGTTAGAATACTTTAACAGAAACAGAATAAATAATAAGAATATCTAAATAGAATAGAATAAATATCAAGGACTATAATGATGAATTGAATTATGGACCTACTGTGGATTTAACAAGAATACAAGGATGGACTGTAAACAATGCGATATGTATATGCAGGAATAATGAAACAGCCAGAGTAAAAGAGACCATATCTCTAGTACCCCCACCAAGTATTTTAAATACTGCATCTATAATTGATCCAACCTTAGCTAGTCAATGTAGAAGTCCATCGCTCCAGTACCCCCCCCCCCCCCATCCCTTGATCTAATGTATAACTGACCTGACTTTGGCCAGTTCGTGAAGGAGTCCATTTTTCCAGACCCCCCCCCCAATCCTTTAACTAATTTATCTATAACTGACTTGACTTTAGCCAGTCCATGTAGGAGTCCGTCTCTCCAGTACCCCCCCCCCCCCCCCCAGTCCTTAAACTACTGTATCTATATAACATACCTGACTTTGGCCAGTCCATGTAGAAGTCCGTCTCTCCAGTATCCCTCCTGGGTTACTTAGTTATTGTTAGCCTACTGATTAACTACAACATAGTCTACTAGTAAGTCCATTATAGGAAACAGCTGAATCAGACTTCCTCGTTCTTTCTCTCCTACCCATGCTGTAATCCCTCCTTGAAGTGTCCAACTTATTTCCGTCCATCTGCCCACTTCATCTCACCGCTAAAACATTAAGAAAAAGAACTCTTCATATGATACTATTATAGAAAAGTTTATATAACATGATACCATAGAAAGGTAACAGTAGATTGTGATGTTGTGATGGAGGACACATATACCCCAATACGGCCACACTAGTTGTGTGGATACTGAGACAAAGAACAAAGCAGCCATATAATCTATATTGAGGCGTAGACAAAGATCATTCCAGAAGAACTTTGGGATCAAGTGTAACTCAGACATTTCTACAGTACTATTGTGTGTGATGTACACGTTTCAATTGAGTGAGAATGTTAATATACTAAATAATATTAATTTCCTAGATCTTCTAAAAATATTAAATATACGAGCTGTGTAATTTTCCAGATCATCCAATAATATCCAAAATAAAAGCTGTGAAATGTAAACATACAAGCCGTGTAACTTCCCAGACAACCAGTAGCCGGAGTAGGTGGCCCCTTTGAACACGCCATGTTTTATAAACTGGTGGTTAGCAAAGCGGATGTCAGGTGGAGTCAGGCGATCATGGCTCCTTCTACGTGTCAAAGACTTCGGACGACTCAGAACTTTGTTTATCGTGGAGTTCAGAGCAATCTGTATAGAATAAAATAAATTACAGGATTCACGAAGCTTAAAATAAATAGAGTGATAAGATACACTTCTTGTATACATATTTTAAAGCAGCTAAATTGTCGGCTAAGTAAAATGAAAATAGGGCTGAGGATTAAAAGATGACAATTTACAGAAATTTATTATAACTGAACATTTATAGAATGTTTATCTTTTTGACTTTTTACCTTTCCGTTGCCGTCAGCAGTAGACAATACAAGTGTTTCCTCCGGCGTGATCAGGGAGATTAAGTTCCTGGAATGGAGATGTGCACCATAAGGAATCTTAAATAGTAAGTCCAGTAGCCAACTGGTCGCTGCTTTACAGAGTTAGTTAGATGATATTTTTGCTACTATATTGTAGGAATTTAAAATAACATTTTTAGTGAAAGATACGGAGCTATTACCTTTGCTTTTCATTTTCTGGTGTTTCAATCCAGAGGGTCTCCATAGGTTAGGTTTGGAATGTTGAATACTTTAAACAAAATGGTGATTCGTCACACGTTATTCACAAAGGAATCAACTATAAAACTTGGCTTTTTAACATTAACAAAATCAAAGTCATAATAACTTGCGCTTTCCAATACAGACTAATAATACTCCAACCTTTGTTTGGAGGGGAATAAATCTAAGCTCAATATGAGCATAATGGGTGTACGACAATTTAGGAAGTACATGCATTTATGAATGGTTTTAATAGATTTTAAAGTTTTCACTGGTATAAAATTCTACATGTGTTTTCCTCAGACAAACCTATCATATACTGGGTGATCTATAAACAAGGATAATGATTTTATGGCGCATGTAATTATTGTTGCTTGTACTGGGATGTCATGCCACTTCTAGCAGGCAAAGTCTCAAGTACTTAGTATTAAAATATGGGTATAATATGGGTGGGCCTTAGTAAAATAGAGTGATGAGCCTGTAAATACATTGATTTTGATAGCTTTTTAACATGTCATGTAACAACATTTTTCATCCAGTGTATTTATCAATCAAGTATGAGTAAGGTTATAAAAGTCACACAAGTTTACTCCAGGTAAACAAAAGTCGTTTAATTATAATGGGGAAGATAAATTAAATTTTTGAATGTTTTTGATTTGAGGAATTGAGCGCATTGAGGTACAATTTTCTTCTTCATGCCTATATGAATTATTTAAATAAAATACAAAAACTATTATAATATATTTTTTTAAAAATACAATAATTAGTGTAACGGGATTGGAGAAACAATGACGGACCAGACCGGGATTCGAACCCGGGCCCCCTGAATCTCTAGTCAGGTACTCTACCAACTGAGCTAAGGTTATCTGGCGCCGGTATTCGAACCGGTCTGAGCGTCACATTCCTCCCCCTTAAATGATCTTCGTCCCCGAAGATCACCCCAGGCTCTTCCACTGACAGGAGTTCACCTGTCAGTTCCAGGGTTTGGTCACGGCACCAAATGTAACGGGATGGGATAAATAATGACGGACCAGACCGGGTTTCGAACCCGGCCCCCTGAACCTCTAGTCAAGTGCTCTACCAACTGAGCTATCTGGCGCCGGTGTAACAAAGTATTTTGACCCGGGTTGAAAATTGACCCGGGAGTCATTTTTCCACGTTGAATATTGAGACCAAAATTGTTGAATAAAGACCCTAATCCGTTGAAAATTGACCCGCAACGTGGAATTTTGATCATGGAACTGGTTCAAAATTCAACAGCAAAGAAGCGCAAATTAACGAATCAATGTTTATAGCTCGAGTTTATCTAATTAAAAATAATCGTTTTTACCTATTTATTCTGTAGATTTACATGTTAACATGTTTTAACTGGGGGGGGGGGGGGGAGGGTAAAAATGAGACCTTAATGATTATTTTTTGAATTTACGTATTATCCCTTTAAATATGTAGTAGCTATTTTATTCATCATAAACTTTTCGCATAAAATTGCTGTTTTGTGTGATATCCATACATTAAAAAAATATGTTTTTATTTAAAAAAAATTGTATACATGGTTACACCTTAAGCAATTAAATTCAGTAAAACTCCCTTTTTTAATTTGCTGGAGAAGTGTACAAATATAATGAATTAAAAAAAATTACAATACGTCATATTGTTTAATTTTGGTTTTACAATTACCCAGTAAATTGAAACTTTGATATTGTTCTTTGTGAATTTTCTGGGTGGGTGTATATACACAATTTACAGTATGTCATATTAGTTTTTTGGTCTTTGCACCCACACAGATTTTCAAAAAACTGTGGCATTCTGAATTTTGTATTCACACCCATCCAGCCAATAACAGTTTACAGAATGGTGATACGCTAACATGTACTCTGTCATGAACAATGCTGTAGTAACTATGAATATTGAAAGCCGATGTTTTAAGTGTTTTATTTGTTCCGTTAGGATAACTTCTGATGTAACTAAATATCATCAAATCGCTAATTTTTCTAGTCATTAACAATTCTGTTTCATGGAATCTGTAGCAAGTGAGCAACCTAATTGTTGTACATGATGACAATAAAATAACTTTGCTTTAATAGTTTCTAAATTGCTTTGATCACAAAACTTTATCATATTTACTAACAGTAATTGTTTTCGTCAATAAATTGGTAAATTAAATTTTTTATAGAAATATGTAGTAGAAGATCATACAACAGCGTTGGAGTAGATGGTTGACTTTCCTATCACAGGCACCTACATTATTAATTTAACTGAACCGTTTTTTATTGAACGGAATGTTGAAATATTTGAATGGATTGGATAGCAGACATAGCATATGTTAACCCTTTCAAACATACAAAGTCAAAAAGAAATTATCTTTAGGCATAAAAAAAATATTACAAGTTTAAAGAATATTATTGATATTATGTGTATAAAAGACAGGGGATACTTAAATATTAAATAATTATCTGAACATTTACCAAATATGATTGTAAGACATACTGTTGGTTGACATGTTCACTCACACTTACATTAACAAACCTATCACCTTTATTTATACATATTACTTGCAGAGATACAAACATAAGAATGAGATTTTCATGATTCAGCCCACTTTAAAAGAACAGTAAATAAAAAGAAACTATATAATAAGTAAATATGCATGTATAATTTTTAAATAGGTTTAAAAAGTGTAACTTAACAAAACCAAAAACGCTAGGGAGCTCTTATATAACTATAAACATGGGAAACAGTTTTACAATTTTATTTATATGAAAAATCAGAACTACCATAAAGTATATGGTTCATATGAAAAGGTATACTAATGGCAATAAGTTGTATAAAAAGTTCGTCCCTTTGTTGAGTGTATCTTGTACATCCAGGTGAAAAAATATCACATTTCCTTCAGATTCAGACCCACAGTATAAACATCGACTCTCATCAATTAAAAAATCCTAAAATAAGTAGCGTTAAGGCCATCATTAAAAATATCGTGCTTCCCCTAACTCGTCCCTAAATTTTGAAGTTGTGTAGGTATAGGTAAATACTTTAAATTCTGTCAGGCAAAATATAAAATACATTATAATTTAAAAATGAAAAAAGAAATCAGTTTTTAATTGATTACAAATTAAAAGCAAATGACCAGTGATAAAACAAATTGTTATACTTTTATTGATGGGATGTAAAACAAATTCAATGTCGACTTCACAATTTGATATTGTTCATCTTAAATTTAAACATGTTTGATTCAATGACTACATGTGCATGAATACATTCATTATCATTTGTATGTTGATGTACATGTAAGCCTATATCTTAATATCATTTTCACGGTCATAATGTACCTACTTTAAAGTATAAATTATTTTTTTCAAAATTTAATTGACGAAATGACTAAAAGTATATTAAAACAATAATTTGATAAACGTAAGGTAGTGTAATAAATGTAAATATTTGTGAAGTCATATTTTATGATTCTACAACAATAAGGTTACAAAAAATCACAACACTTGCAGATAATGTCCTTCTTTGACAAGAAAATTTTAACCCAAATTTGAAACATAATGCTAGGGAAGAAGAGAATATTTAGATAATAAAGATGTTATATAAATTTACCCAATTTCACTTTAATTATAATCACAACTAATACAAACTGTTTTGTATTTGTTGATTTGAAATTTGTAGAAGTTAAGAGAATTGTTTAAATTTATTAAAAACAAAAAGTTTTTCATTTCACAAGTACCAACCTAAATTTTGGGAGATTTGTTTCTCCCTAACAGAAATGTAGGGAGAAGTTTGACATCAGGGAAACTGTTGATATTTGATACAGCATAATTTACAAGAATGATGATATACACAGATTTAACCTTAATTAATATTGGATTAACCAAGTTAATGAAAAATAAAACAACTTCTTAAAGTTTTAAATACTTGTTATCCAATCTATTAAATTCATTTTATTTAATGTATTCATATATTTTATGAAATGTTTTGTAATTGTGTTAGCTAAATGACAAATATAATCAGTCTCTATATACTTCTGTGTATTTTGGAGGTATAGTCAAACCTTTTGACCCAATTACAACCGTTGTCCAGTTTTTTATTTTTATTGATAAATGTAGGCAAACAGTTTAATGATTGTTTTGGCATTAATTTGGCAGATTTATTAACTAATTACAAGTTGCCAACCAATTGTAATATCAACACCAAAAGTAATAAACAATGTTTGTAATTTTTAATGCACAGTATACCAATAAAAGATAAGACACTCGATTAATCACAACAATCATGGTTAACTGAGGCTGTGGAAACGTCTTTTGAATAAAATGACTTTCTATTAATGTCTCAGGGATAAAATAATACGATCGTGAAGTCTGAATACAGGACGACTTCAACTCTTTCGGAGTCAATTCCGGCGAAGATAGATGTACCGATCATAAAGCAAGTTAATTTCGCCAAAGTTGATGATCGAGACTATCAAAATGATTGTAAAATGAAAAAGATGTGGGTCTTCTAAAAACGACTTTCAATAAAATCAGGTTTCTTAAAAAAAAAAAATTCAATGTGTTAAAAAACAATTCAGTCGGCGGGATTTATTTGGGTCGGTCGCGAAAGGGAAAACATTGATGTTTTTAATTTTGGCCTAACGGGCAATATATTTGTTCGATATATTTATCAGAGATTATGACAAGCTTAAACTTTAAATTCTATCACACGGGGAATGAAAATCAGTTCTATGTCAAACAGTATTCTAGCCCGACTCGCCTGTTTCATTCCAAAGCAAACGGTCATCTTCTTAGCTTTATGTATGTAGTATTGTGATAATAAATGGATATCATATTATCAGTCTCAAGATTAAATGATTAATCGGACATATCAACCTAGCTAAAAAGAAATCAGCCACGTCCACATAGGTATCGGACAGTATGAAAATTTTAAAACTGAAACTTTCAAATATGTGCATGATTGTACATTCAAACCGTATAGAGTAAGATACAGTTTAAATCAACTCTGAGGTTGGGGTCAATTCTCAACAGGGTCAATTTTCAACGTGTCGTGGTCATCAAAGTTTAGAAATGTATTTCTCATAACGTTGAAAAATGACCCCGGGTATAAATTTCACGATTTTGGTCTCAATTTTCAACGTTGAAAAATGACCCCCGGGTCAATATTCAACGTTGAAAAAAGACCCCCGGGTCAATTTTTAACCCGGGTCAATATTCTTCGTTACACCGGTATTCGAATCGGTCTGACCGTCACACTAGTAAATAGTTATGGAAGAAAATGTACTTGTTTGCTCTCCAGGCTTGGGGCGAATTACATTGTAAAGTAATGCATTACATTACCATAACTTCATGAATTTGGGCATTAAATTACCATTACCAATACTTGATTTTCTTGAAGTAATGCATTACATGAGTAAAGTAATGCATTACCATTACCATTACTTTGTTTTAAAATAGTAAATCTAATAAAGAGTTTTTGCAAATGTTTCAAATATAAAACACTCTTTAACATATATACAGGTTCATGCTCAGTATCAGGTTCAAATTCAATGACTATACAAGAGTCATTCTTTATTTGCTTAATATATAATCATCTTGAGGCATTATGAACAACATATTACATAAGTAAAATTATATTTATTGACATTTGGCATGATACAATGTAGGATACGAAATAGAGACACAGAATTACATGCATAACAAAAAAAAATTTATGGAATAATGTTGCGTTTATCAAAAGCTAAATAGAGATATTTCCCCATATTACACAAATCTTTATAATTTTGGACACTTAATTGTATTAATTTATAAACAGATGGTTTTTCCCAGTTATATTTCTTGAGATACTGTATTTGAATCGTATTTCTTTTTACTGAGGACACTTTAAGACAAAAGATTGCTGTTGCACTTTGTGATCGAAGTTTAAAAGGGTTCATCTTTTAACTGCATCCTGTTAGTTTAAAAATCTTACCAGCTATACTAAATAAATGTTTTACAGGAGCAGTCGAAGCTTGGACTGAGAGAGAGAGAGAGAGAGAGAGAGAGAGAGAGAGAGAGAGAGAGAGAGAGAATAAGTAAGTAAAATTATTTTCAAATGGGTTATAATATTGGAATTGATATTGATTTTCACCATGGATGGACAGTGTATTCATTTTGCTTTTAAAGGTGCATGTCTGTCTCCTATTCTATTGGGGCATAGCGAAGGGGAAGGGGATTGGGGTGTTTAGCACTTCTTATAACAATAGATTGTTTTGATACTTAGATCATCCTTGGGGCATAGTGTGTTGTTGACACATTTCTTATTGAAGTGCATACTAATTGGAGTAACTTCTTTAAATGATTAAAAACTCTTAATAACAACACTCTTAAAAATGTTATGAAATTGTGCTGTTATATTTAGTAATATTGACAATTCAAAAATGAATTTTTAAAAATCTTTTTTAATAATACAATTAAAACATTTTTATCTCAAGAATTATGTCTTTCTTCTTAAAAAATAAATTAAGTCAAATTCAATTTCAACTATTTATTTATTCATCACATTTTTTAAAGTGAACATGCATAAATAAGCATAGTAATGCCATGGAATGCCAGCATTACACTAGATTTTGGAAATTAATGAATTACATTACCATTACTTGTAATGCTTGTTTTGTGGCATTACACATTACTAGCATTACTTTGAAAACATGTAATGCATTGCAAAGCTGTACACTAAAACCTATTTAGAACTAAAAAGTTTAGAGCAAAACCTCAAATTTAGTGAAAAATGTTTAGCTCACCTGAACCGACTGAGTTTTTCTTATCAAAATTTCTCCTTTGTCTGCCATTGGTGTCGTCGTCGTTGTAGTTGTGAATTTTACATTTTCGTCGTCTTTTCCAAATCAACTAGGCCAATTTCATCATCCAAACTTGGCACAATGCATTATTGGGTCAAGGGAACTCAAGTTTGTAGTATGAATGAATGAATGGCCACGTCCTCTTTAAAGGGGAGATAGTTTTGGATTATTGGAAATTTGTTGGTATTGTTCAAAATTTTTCTTCTCAAAATAACATTTGGCCAAAATAGCTGAAACTTGTGTGGAAGCATCCTCAGGTAGTGTAAATTCAAGTTTGTTCAATCATGATTCCCGGGGATAGGATAGGGCCACAGAGGGTGCACATTTTTAACATAGGAATATAAAGAGAATGTTTTAAAAATTCTTCTTAAAAACATTTGACCAGAAAAACTGACACTTATGTGGTAGTATAGAATCAATTTTGTTTAAATCGTGAATCCCGAGGTAGGGTATGTCCACAGCGGGTGTCATAGGAAGACAAGTATTCAGAAATACTTGAGTATATAGTGAAAAAATTATTTTAAATATCATCTTTTCAAAAACCATTTGGACATAAAAGTTGTAACTTTGGACGGTTGAAGCATCTTTAAGTAAAGTAGATACAAGTTTGTTCAATTAATGATCCCCGGGGGTAGTTTGAGTCCACAATAGGGGAAGTGGTCAATTTTTTACAGAAGAATAAATAAATTTTTTTGTTAAATCTCCTAAGCACCAAATGGCCAGAACATCTGTAACTTGTGTTGAAGCATCCTCAGTGGTGTATATTCAAGTTTGTTTAAATCGTGACCCCGGGGTAAGGATTGGTCCTCAATGGGACGGGGTTGAATTTTTACACTGCAATGGAATAAATGAGTGATAAATTTTAAAAATTGTTTTCTTAAAAACTCAAACGAAAACATGAGCATAATGTTCAAATTATTTTGTATTTGATACTACAAAGAAGGTCTAAAGGTTTCTTTCGGTTCACAATTGTTGCTCGGGTGGGCGATGTAGCCCCTGGCCCTTTTTTTACTCTGTTAAATGTTAAATTATAATTAATTGTGAAGGCATATAGAGTACCGATTTTGAGAGGTATCAACGTTCCTATACTTTACTTTAATTTATATTCCAATTTAATTACACTTTGAAATTTTTAGTTCTCCAATTTAGGTTTTGCATTTGATAATAAAAACTTGTTTCTCCAACATTTGTGTAGATTTCGAATTATGATTGCGTTCTTAAGTATCCGAATCATCAAAGGGCGAAAAACATTTTTGCTGACATGTAAGACAAACTGTTTAATTAATAGATACTTACAGTGACACACAGAATATATCGGTTGAGTTTTCCATAGCTTTCTGCTCAATAGAATAATCTATTTTGTCTGCCAGTATTTTTTACTTAGATACATTTGGATACCTTTAGGAAGTCAAAGATATGTAAATGTAAATGATAAAAAGTGAATGATTTTTGTGGTGCTTCTTATTACATGTATATGTATCATCGGTAGCACCGTAGAAAAAAATCTTACATGTGCAGTTAACATTTCTTCAATGTATCCCAATCTTCAGAGTTAGTCTAGATCTGTCTCAATCTACAGCCTCTGAAATCAACAACGAACTCACCCATCCAGAGCTAAGCATGTTTATTTATTATTTAATGATTTATTTAAAAATGGACGCTGAGATAAACTTTTATTGAGAATATATACAATGTAATGTATAACAATTTCTGAGGTTAAACATGATTTCCTCAGATCTCATCATAAATAGAAAAGATCGTCCGAGATCCGTTCTATGGTGTTCCATTTTATCAGCGGAAGCACACAAATAAGTAAATTATGCACACAGAATCCACTATATTCTACATACAAAATCACTGCGCTTTGAATCAGGGAATGTTATAAGAAGATCATTTCCTCAATAACACATTGACTTTTGTGGTATCATATATACATAGGTGGAATCATTTTAATTTTCCTATAGACATGCATTTGGTTTTAAGATACGAAACATATATTTCTATTTTGATCGTCTGAAACAAGAAAGACCCTTGATACAGAAAATACAATGACATGGCGAAGAAAGCTTGCAAAAACTTTAAAAACTTGTTTAAATTTTTATAAATGCCTCGACAATGATAACTCAAAGTCTGCATATAAACGTGAAAGATTTAGTTAATTAGTCTTTTTTTTAGTCTTAAGCTCTCTGTGTAAGGCTGCAGGTACATTACAGGTAAATAACCCAATCTCCTCTACACCGTGGTGTATTGATCAGAGCATGTCGCACGGTATATACGTTAGGAAACACATGGTCCATGATTGTTCCGTTACCTGGTGTTTCCCCTGTCCCCACTCTTACATGACCTTCATTCCAGGTGACCCAGAACGATCTATACTGTTCGCCACTTGTAACACGTCCGATGTACTCTGAATAACATTGACTATAGTGGATAAATCCATCCCTCAGGCACGATTTTGTCCCTTCCCACCCTCCTAGTATAACCCAGTAGCCGGGACTGTCCGTGTTGTGTCCGGAACTCAGTAAAATATATACACTATAGGTGACCTTGACCTGGAAACGTATCGATTTCCTCCTGCTGAGTTGTATTCCGAGATCAAGCCAGGTCCCTGTCAATCCTGTAGCTAATTTAATTTCTGCGGTAAAAAAAAAACAATATTAAAAGCCGTTATTGGTCTTTTTTGTGAAATCATATTTTAAAAAATATTCTTTATTAATCCATCAAATAATATGTTGGTGTGTCGAGGCACCTTAAGAAATAAAGTATAAATCTAGGACGAATTAATAGTTATCAAACTAATGTATACATGTAACTACATGTATACTGTCTTGCCCTCTAGCAATTTCTTCCTTCAGTACCAGCAAAACAGGCAATAAGTTTATGGCCTATGGCCGACCAAAATAGTTTGTATCAGTTAAAATAATCTAACTGAAAACTTGAAATGGTTCAAATTGTTATGCATTGACTTAATTAATCAATAGTATTATTATAGGCCTAGAATCATTCTTTGACTTTTATAGGTTAAAAATTACAATAGGTACATGCATAATAAAATCTATCATAAAGCCTTTCCAGCTTTAAAGGATTTGAATACGTGCCCGACTGTAATGATCACCCCATAAAAGTCAAAAATAATTCCTTATTACTTATATTTATATTATTTTAAAATTATCTTAATATGTACAATTAAAAATATTTATATATTTACATTATTTCTATCATGCAAACACCGCTTGTGTCCCGACAGTGTACGTCATTTGACACAGATTTTTCAAGTAATACAGACTGTATTACCATGAGATGAAAATCAACTGCGTGATGCTGTTGAACTCCCATTTTTGGCAATGTGCCAATGATGAAATTATCGAAAAATAAAACAGAATTGTATAGTTTTATAGACAAAAACACTGGAAAATGTAAATATCTGACGATATACGAGATCCATATATGGCATAAAAGTTTATTCATACCAAAAAAATGTTACTGGAAATAGGATAGGGATTCATAGCAATCTCACGTAACTCATAAACGTCGAAATATTTACTCTGTGATAAAATCTCATTGTGCCACTTGAAGGTCCTACTATACACATTCTTAATTCTAAAGATTGCTTTATAATGACGGGATGCCTACGTAGAAAACGGAGATGCATACTTGTACAGAAATGTAGCCATCCCCCGATTGGCTCCCAGTCCCCGGGGGTCAGGCGGTCCTTAATGTGACAGGTACTGTAGATCATACACATCTGGTCGCCACGGTTACAGGAGTAACCCTCTCCGTCCAGCATCAGGGTCCTGGTGGCGCACCCAATACACGTGACGTCCTGATGGCTGGACAGAACCGACGAGGTCGTGTAAACGTCAGTCATAGAGTCAATCACTTTCCAGGTGCCCTGGTCAAAAATTAAGTTTGTCTGTACTTCTTGAAATAAACAAATAATCAAAACTTGTCTCATCAAAGCTTCCATTTTTGTGTCGTCGTTTCAAAATCTGTTTCTGTTCGGTTTTCTTGTCTAGCAGTCACGTGTTTCTGTTAAACTACCTATTCAAGGAGCGGTCTCAATTGATGTGACCGATACTGACAGCTTTATTACACGTGTGGCTCCGCCCATTGTGCGTTGATATGTAAGAAAACGAACCAGGGATCCAATAGACGCGTGCGGTATAAAGCCAAATTCACTAAAACACCTAGCACAGTCGATAATTAGATATATAGACTGTAAATAATGGATTACGGACCGTAAAATATTGTTTAAGACTTTCATCTTTATTTCACGTCTTTAAAGTTTTCTATAGGCTCACCTAATGTTTCACAAGCATAAACTATTCTGAATCAAACAGTTTATCTGATGAGTACGGTTTCACAAGCTTTTTATAGATAGGATTTATTTATAATTAGTTATTCACTATCATGAAGTGAGGAAAAATCCAATTGAAATCTGTGTGTGTTTTCCTACACCAGCATCTTTATATAGAGCTTTTCCTCTAAAGGAGACCAATACAGTCCCAAAATGACCTCGACCATTGAACCACCTTAATGCCAGTTTTAGGGCTTTGTACTAGAGAGACATATTTTTTTACACTAAAAACTACAGTTAACGATAATGTGCATATTTTTTAGCTTACTATTGTTGCTCATGTGAGCGATGTGGCCTCTGGGCCTCTTGTTTGTTAACCTCAAGAGTCAACATATTTTTGGTTCATAATCTATACTGAACACCCGTAAACAAATATTTTAAAGCGATAGACTCTGATTCAAAAAAAAATTGAAATCCCATCTCTAAACTATCGTTTAATATCGTCAATTATACTCCAAAAGGGTTGGATGATCGTCGCCATTTTTAGAGTTTACTGAGCTCCTTGTGGCGAAGCTCTAAATGAATGTAGGCGGTGTTTTATTTAAGAAATAAGGAATCATTCTTTGAGTATCATGAGGTGTTCATTTTGCTCGGGGCGGGGTCAAATCCAATAAAGCCCGAACGTCTTTAGGACAGATTTGATTATGTCCCGACCGAAATTATCAACTCATAATATTATACAATATATTATGATTCCTTATTAATTTATTATATTTGTATCATTTTCAGCAATAGTTCGATTAAATATTAGAATGTTGACAAATTTATGTAATTATCATTTCTTTTAAAAACGCAAACCCCGCTGGCGCTTCAACAATACGTCATTTGAAATTATGGAGTGTACATTACAAAATCGATTCGTAGTGTTTTCACAGACAAAGACACAAAAAGCTGAATTTTTACAATGAAAATACGTATTTTGTAGATTAAATCAAGATATCATTTAATTTTTAATACTATACAAATATAGTAGACTATCAATATATTTATATAGATATACATGTACATGTATTCACATTTTAGCATTTATGAAAAATGTGTAGGGGGAAGACAATCTGAGTTTCGGAATTTATGCCCGATTCTTTTGGCTTTGGGTCAATAAAATAATTCTATTTATTCTCACGGGTTTATTGCCTAACAAGCGTAGCGCAATAATATGTTCAAAAGTCAGCCCTATTTATCCAAAGAACGGTTAACTTGGAGTTTCAAATTCTTTCATCTTCACTTTATCACAGCTTTGATTGATTTTTACGTAATTGAAATAACAAAAATGATAAAATATTCATAAATACTCCTTAGTTCAATAAATTCAGAAACAATATTTCTGCTTCAAGTGTCAATATTTTCAATATTTAATAGTTATTACCAAGAGATATGCAAAAACTCAACAAATATTGAATGTTTGCATAATGTATCATGCATAACGTTACACAAACACAAACATATTTACCTTGATTTACTGTGTTGTTTATGCTTAAATTTATGAAGAATGATATGAATCAAAACTATGATTACCTTAAATCACATATCAATACAGCAAAGTTGTTTTTTTTTTCAAATTTACCAAACTGCTAGAATCTCACTAGCTTGAATCTGTATACCTGATAGATCTGATAATTTTCTTTATTATGTTATTATGCATACCATATCATTGTTTTTAAAATTTCACGGCTAAGAAGGCAATTATCATGAGGAGGGTGAGTGGGTGTACTACATGATTAATTTATAATAGTGATATACATACTATATTCCCCGGTAACTCTTCTGTACATTACCAAACAGTTTCAAATGAACAGAATATGTAATATAAAATGTGATAAAATAAAATTAATCAAATTCTAGTGAAAAAAATACCAATCTTTTCTAACAGGCTGGACTTAAAAGTCTTGAAAGTAACGTATCAAGATATAAGACTATTTATCATGGTATGTAATCTTAATACATGTACCGTGAACCCTCACATAATTCAGAGTCAACACAGTGAAGAAAGCTCAGAATATATTTATCATCATCCATATCAAAAATCAAAGACAAAATCTATACAAAAATACCAAAAAAATCAAAAAGGAAAAAATAACAAAACACAAAAATAAATGATATGATAACAGAAAGCACAGAACGGCATTAGGTTATGCTTTGGTTGAAAGGAATGTCAAGATTTCCCGGAGACTTTGACCGAGCGGCGGCCATCAACCATGATGAACTGCACCAGGACATGCGTTGGTTGAAGGGAATGTCCAGAATCAGGGGGGAGCGGATTTCCCGGAGACTTTGACCCAGCGACGGCCATCAACCGTGACTGGGTATCTTCTCATTTTGGATTTGAAAATAACAGGCCTAGATAAAGAGATCAACAATATAAGGATTATTAACAATGTATCTCCAATACTTGTCAGGAAATAAATACAGAGTTTCTTGTGTACCACCATTCAATATCCGACTATATATCTTTTACAAATTAAATTCTTGTCACGGTATATAATATTATTTTATTATTAGATAAAATTTTATCATGATATAAATTCAATTTTCTACTATTCAGTAAAATGAAACATATGCAAGAACATTTACGGAATATAACTATACTTTGGTAAATCAAACAGCACGTAACAAGCAGACATACGATTTTGAAATATGCAGACATGTTTTATGATATTATAACAATTTTTTTCGGCAACTTATGTTGGGTTTAACTTTGACTTTAACCGTAATTTTGTAAACAAGATTTTCCATTTTGTAACTTACATGCAAATGCAAATTACTTTATCTTCTAATTCACATGTAGTGTTATAAACGTGGTGCAAAGTTCTCTATTTCTATACTGTGTCCCAAGTTTTTGCTTCCAACACTTTTCGCTTGATATTTTAACAATAAATACCTTTGTGCTCAAACTATGTTCATCCACTAATATGAAAAATATCAAGATTATCTGTTTTGAAATGCCTCCTCTACCCCTTCAGGTTTCAATACACATCCAAAAATAGAAAGTTTAGGAAGATTTCGTATTTAAGCCCGGATGATACCATTGAAAAATAGTGCGCGGTATTCCGAGTGAGTTCCAGATGGAGAAAAGATGTTAACATTTCCCATTATAAATCTCTGTAAGTTTGTTTTCGTTTATTTGTCAATAAATATATACATGTGTATTAGATAGCTCCCCTTTCATCAATTTCAACTGCATTTCTTTCACAGGTATGTGTTTTTTTATATTCAAAATCATCAAAAAGTGATGAAAGCAATACATTGGGACAGACTTTAACTCAATTGCAGACTTACAAACATGGTGAAAGTTCTCTATTTTCTTACTTACATGCAGTGTTGTAAACATGATGCCTAACTCTCCATTTTCTAAATGGGGCTCCATTAAGTCCTGGATTAGGTGAATTTCTGCCCCTAGGTGGCGTATCTGTGCTCTGATGACGACGTAATGGAAGATAGGGAATAGATCATCCATACACCAAACCTGTACGTCTCCCATACTCTCCTCAACCGTCTGTCAGAGTTAACAAGATTTGTTCATTATTTGTATTTTGATATTTAAATTAGGCATAAACGTTTGTGAATTTTGCAAAATCCTCAGTTTTGAATTTTGAATTTGATGATGAAAGGTCAGCCAATGCAGTTCAATGTCTTGTTTCCTATTTCGATTACGGATCCGTTTAAAATGGAAATCCTGGACAGTTGGTGCTTGTCCAACTAAAAGTTATCTATTTTCAGAGCAAAAAAAAAACTTCTGGTGTAGAGCCTCTTAAAAACTCTATGAGAGCAAAAATACTGTTAGATTACCTTTGTTATTTCTGAAAATGTTTTCTGAATGACTTCTAATTTTTCCTTGGGACTAAAGGCTGTGCTGAAAAAGAAAAATACAGAAATTAAGTAAATATATATTATTAACAAGGATGTCTCCCAAGATTTATTGAAGAGCTGTTCCAATCATATGTTAAAAATGATTTAAGGGGTGGATGGATGAGGGAAAACACGTGTTAAGAAAGGAATACTTGAACCTTTGGTTCAGGTGAGCTAGAAAAGATTGTGTTATTGTCTTGAAGTTCATTGATATACCAGTAAATAATAATGATTAAATTGTTTCTACCAACCTTATGTGTTGCAGTGTCTCTATGGCAGAACAATAGCTCTGGTTTCTCAAGGCTGACAGACTCTACAACATAGACAAAGCTAGTACGTGAACACAGCGTGCATCAAACAACTGTCATGGCAGAGACACAACATTTATCAACAGTGAAGTACAGAAAACAGGGTACCTACTGGAGATTTTTCCTTTAACACTGCATCAATCAACCAGAACTTCCTGAAATACAAAGATGAGATTCTAACACATGTATTGGTCACTCATATGCTAAGTTTCAGAAAAGTAAGTAATGGAAATTTTTTAACTCATTTGAAAATTCCCTGTTATGCCATTATTAGTTACTGATCAATTCCTAGATAAACCATCAGTCCTATATATCGCGGATTATACTTACTGATCAATTCCAATAATCCATCAGTCCTATATATCGCAGATTATACTTACTGATCAATTCCTAGATAAGCCATCAGTACTGATCAATTCCTAGATAAGCCATCAGTCCTATATATCACAGATTATACTTACTGATCAATTCCTAGATAAGCCATCAGTCCTATATATCGTGGATTATACTTACTGATCAATTCTTCGATAAGCCATCAGGCCTATATATCGCAGATTATACTTACTGATCTATTCTTAGAAATGCCATTAGTCCTATATCTCCAGGATTATACTTACTGATCAATTCCTAGAAATGCCATTAGTCCTGTATCTCCAGGATTATACTTACTGATCAATTCCTAGAAATGTCATTAGTCCTATATCTCCAGGATTATACTTACTGATCAATTCCTAGAAATGCCATTAATCCTATATCTCCGGGATTATACTTACTGATCAATTCCTAGAAATGCCATTAGTCCTATATCTCCTTGTTTGTTCAGTTTCGTCACCCTCTCCCAATACTTCTCATCATCTTTGTCATTGTAGAGTGCATAAAGGTCAAACAGGGGTGGGTAGATCTTAGGGAGGAGGATCGGGTGTATGAGGGTACCACAGCTCACCACCAGCCTATAACAATTAGGATTATGTAACATCAATTACAGCCTATTACTTTTACACTGAATTATGTATCATCAATTACAGCCTATAGCTGTTAACACTGAACTATATATCAACAATTACAGCCTATAATTATTAACACTGAATTATGTATCATCAATTACAGCCTATAACTGTTAACACTGAATTATGTATCATCAATTACAGCCTATAATTTAAAAGAAATTCATGTGAGCACTCTTTTCACGTGAATTTTTTTGCAAAAATGTCACATGATACAGCTCCGCCTATTGTGAGGCCTAATTGCCTGAGTGTATAGTAAGGCTCATCCTATATGAAAATTTAAATTAATAAAAATAAAACCTGCTTTGAATAACATTTTTGAGAAACAGTACCTCTACCTAAAATTAAATAAGAGAAATGAACTGTGTAATCAAACTTTACAAAAATGTCATCAGATGAATAAGTTTGTAAAACACTTCAAAGAGTGTGTTAGACAGCGGGGTACTTACGAAATGTCATCCGTCTCTGGAGTTGTCCCTCCTTCACTGGCTGCTTTGGCTTCAATCAGCAGAGGGCCCCCTGTCTCTGAGAGGTCTGGGAACAGGATCCTGTGGGTAGAGCAAAAATAACTACAGGTAATTTCTACAGAATACTACAGGTAATTACTATAGAATATTACAGGTAATTCCTATAGATAACTACAGGTAATTCTCATAGATGAATACAGATGATTCTTAAAGACAACTACAGGTAATTCCTATCAACAACTACTTGTAAATTCTATAGAGAACTTCAAGTAAATACTGTAGTGACTACAGATAAATCCTACAGAGATTTTAGAGGAAGGCATTTCACTTGTGTGTTCCCACAAATACATGTTATGGCACAATGTTTGTATGTTAGAAGGTGTAATCTGATGGTACAGTGGCAAAAAGTGTTACCTGATGGTAAAGTGTATAGTAAAAAGTGTTACCTGATGGTAAAGTGTATGGTAAAAAGTGTTACCTGACACAATTGTAGAGTCTGGACACAAATGAAGTGATCTCCTTAACAGCGTGGTCCAACAGTCTGGGGTGGGCTCCCACTCCAATATACGCCGCACGGAATACATCCACCAGGCCCTCCATTAGCTTACCCAGGGGGTGAATGGGCAGGTCAAAAGCCTGGGAACAACACAAAGTGAAAGTAACACAAAATAAAAGTATGTAATCCAGACCTATCAATCTTCTATAGTTATCAATCTTTTATAGTTATTTTTGGAAAGAACAAAATACTTTACTTCTTATATATCCTGGGACTGATTTCTTACCTTTTAATTTTCATTCAGCTAAAAATCACAATATAAAACTAAAGTTTATTCAGTGATGAGAAGTTTGACCGACATTGTGTATTAAAGGGACACGATTTGACTTAAAATTTTCAAATTTTATTTCTCCATGTTCAATGTTTATACTGATAAATATAGAAGTTTATAATGCTTTGTCAAAATTTGAAAGTCAAATATTAAGTTTTAAGTATTAAGATACAGAGTTCATAATTCTTTGTTTTGTAAACAAAGCCCGAATGTTGTCATTTTTACATATGTGTTGTATCGGTGCAAGTTTCAATCTAATGTACCTTTTTTTTGTTGATAATAGTATTTATGAAGATACTGAATTAGTTTAAATTGATTTAACATGTCATCTTGTCAAAGAAATGGTAATTCTCTACATAACATTTTTTGTAAACAACTATAAGACTTGAGCTTTCTAAACATAACAACCAATTCCTACCCCTATATATCGCTTGTAACTTGACTTAAACATTCAATATTTTGGTTCATCATTTAAAATGCACTAATAAACCATTTTGTACATAAAAAATAAAAAAAAGAATTTTTGATCTTAAATTGTGCCCAAGTCCCTTTAAGTACGTCTTTCTATGATGCTACATGTAACACTAGCGGCCTATTCTGTGATGAGATGACCGTTTGACATTGTGTAAGTAGGACATTATATGGCGGTAGTGCTAGCGGCCTATTCTGTGATGGTATGACCGTTTGACATTGTGTAAGTAGGACATTATATGGCGGTAGTGCTAGCGGCCTATTCTGTGATGGTATGACCGTTTGACATTGTGTAAGTATGTAATTATATGGCGGTAGTACTAGTGGCCTATTCTGTGATGGTATGACCGTTTGACATTGTGTAAGTATGTAATTATATGGCGGTAGTACTAGCGGCCTATTCTGTGATGGTATGACCGTTTGACATTGTGTAAGTATGTAATTATATGGCGGTAGTATTAGCGGCCTATTCTGTGATGAGATGACCGTTTAACATTGTGTAAGTAGGACATTATATGGCGGTAGTGCTAGCGGCCTATTCTGTGATGGTATGACCGTTTGAAATTGTGTAAGTAGGACATTATATGGCGGTAGTACTAGTGGCCTTTTCTGTGATGGTATGACCGTTTGACTGACCTTGTGTAGGTAGGTTTTGATCTGGTGGTAGTACTCCACAGTAAGCCTCCCCTTGCTGTGAGGGGGGATCGTCTCCAGCTCCTCCGCTAGGGTCAGAATCCTCCGTATCTTATTGGAGGGACTGACCAGAAACACAGGTAAGACAGGTAAAACAGGTGAACAACAGGTAAAAAACATGATTATATATTTAATGGAAACACTGAGTACACATTGCAAATTTACAATATATGTGATTCCTTATCAAAATTGACGTGTTAGACATTTTGAATGTACTGTATTTAATTAATTAAAAACAGAAAATTCTTTTGGGGGTTCATATTCTTCAATAAAATCAAAGCGTTTATATGGTTAAGAACAAAATTAAATTCCAACAAAACCATTTCAGATCACAAACCAAAATTTTTATCCATATTAGAATATCTGCTTTTCAGCTTATACATTTATAATCAATGGAAATATTAATGACAAAGTGTACAAAACACATATGCATGTAAATACCTACAGTATTATTATCATAATGAATTTGGTGAGGTTTTTTCAATACCGGTATAGCATTACGTTCAAGTCTGTCAGCTACGTCATGCATAAACCATACCCGGTTCATGACCACAAACTGTCATATTGGTGGACTCAGTTTACTTCTGATTGGCTGCTGTGCAGACTAAATTATGTACAGACAAAACAACAACATAACAGAAAATGAAAAATTCGCCTGTTTCTGATGGCAATCAGAATTGGGGCATTTGTTGTGACATAACAATCACACGATAAATATGGCTGTGGCTCTAAGTAAAAATGGGTTTGATTATAGATGTACATATCTATAAAATGTACAGTGCATATTTCAATTATGAAAAACTTGCAATTTACTTTGCATGAATTATGCTAGGTATGATCAGATCACAGGGGTTCATATCCACTCTGCTGTCTATGACATATATAGAAGCCCTGTGAACAGATATAATTGACATTATATCATACCTTTAATTCTGTGAAAATAATCAATTAAAAATTGTTCATTCAGTTTACGACTGTTCATAAATGTAGTTGTCACTTAACTTGCCCCAAACTTTCTCCTAATAAATCATCTTTAAGCAAATCGACCTCAAAAAGCAGATCAGGAGTCATCATTTTTACATGTAAACAAACCACGCCACTGTATTGGTCTAGTGATGGCATTTAAAGGAATTTAGAGACAAGTGAAGAAATAACATCTGTGGTAAAATGTATGGTAATGTATGTTTACACGTGTGTAAATTCATACCATGTGGTACGGTAAGGAAGAATAACCGAATTGGAAACTTGGCAAGCAAAGATTGCTCAGTTCTACCTACGTGTAGATAGACCCCTTTGCACTTTCCACTTCTGTCTAAAGTTCTTTCATATCATCGTTAAATTTGTTTATTGACTGTCGATTTCCGATTGAAAGGTGTAGAAATTGAGAAATTCATCTCAATCACTTGACTGGTAAGTAAGCAAACCACATTCAACATGTACGATCATCTCCTATCTAGGAGAGAGCTATGCGTACTCTGGACCATGGTATGAGACTTTTGTTTATCACCTCCTTAGAGAGAGAGAGAGAGAGAGAGAGAGAGAGAGAGAGAGAGACCGATAGAAAGAGAGAGAAATTCCTTTGTTCTTATTAAACTAGATAGTATGTCTTTTGATTCCAAATACATATTCCCGCTTGCTGATTAGAGTTTTGACCAATGTTACTCAGGTGAGCGATATGGCTCCTGGGCCTCCCGTTTTATGGTATTAAAGATAAAATACATGTGTGGAAAGATTTAGGGACTTTACCATATTTTCACAACTTGCAGATATATATAAACAACATCATGATAAAAAAAAAAGTTACAAATGCATATCCTGTAGATTGCAAATATAAATGTCAAGACATTGATTAAACATCAGTGCATTTAAAAAAGAATGCTTTCTTTCAGTGCATTGTTTTAATATGAAAAAATTAGAAATACAATAAACATTGCATAAATACAGCAGTAAAGTACACTGTTGATAAGGAAATGTAAACCATAATACAGTATTTCAAACTGGACTAGCAAAGCATAGTACATTCATTCCGTCAGTCACAGACTTTATCAGTTCAAGGATATTGTAGTAAATTGATCTGTATTGTATTACACTGCTAAACCCAGACGCACTGCAATGTATTACTACTCACTCATTCTGTCATACATAACTTAGAGGCAATGCTATGTTACATCTACTGCTAACAAACAACTAAAAATATAAGTCACATGTACAGTTGTCAAATACCCCTGAAATAGACCCAAAGTAGCATGTGATTCAAGGATAGATTTATCATAATGCAGGAATGTCGTAATACAATCTGTCTTATCTTTATACATAATTATACTAAGTTTGTTACTAGCTTTCAATCTCAGAACGTTTCCTATATTATAGGTAATTATTTACTGGTGTGAGATTGTTCCAACTATGTCCTGTATTCTCCTGTGTGTAGCAGTTTGTATTCTGTGCAACGGATACTGTGTGAATGACTGTTGGTATGAGTATAGAGCAGCCTGGAGGTTCCCCGTGATCTGTTGACAGATCCCCAGGATCTCCCAGGAGATGTCTCTGTATAGATGAAATATATACAGTCCCTGATCATGGTGGACTAGGACCTGTAGCTCATCTAGAGCTGTTTGTGATAATGTTGTATCAAGGTGTCTGTAACACAAGAACTCTAGGAAGTGTAACATTACAAACACTGGGATATGTAATGCATCATCTTTGTTTTGTAGAGCAGACTGTTGTTCTGGTATTAGTTCACTGATATAACAGATTTCATGGTCAAGTTTGATATCCCTTGCTACAGCCTGTCTGCTCTTTGTAGACCAGGACTGTCCCCCTACAGCCTCAGTATACCTCTCTCTGTCTACATGTCCCTTATACCCCGGTACATCAGATATGGCTGTGCTAACTTGACCTTTGTCATCTCTAGAACAGATAAAGCTTCCCTGTATCTGAGTGTCTTGTAATAATACATGGCAATGTACAACATGTCAGATACACATCGTAACTTGGCTGCTAATTTCAACATGTGACAGGACATTTTGTCTGCAATATACATCTGCTTGTTGTAACCTGTGTTAGTGTACATTTTTTGTAATTGAAATGCAGTACACTGAAATAAAGAGGCTGTAACACTCTGTATTGTAACAACTTGATAGCGTGTCAGGGGTGACTCTACCAACTGTTCTATTGTGTGTATGGCTTTTGAAATACCAAATAGATCTACTTCAGAAACAACAGCTCTATTGGACTCCCTGACAAGTTCTACATCATAATCAACTTCAGACATCATAATACTTTCATCTGTACATATAGAAAGTCTAGGATTGTACAGGACATCAATGATGTAGGACCTGATTGAGGAACTCTGTAACAGACAGGCCAGACCTTTCTTGTACAATTCATGTAACTGTAGGAATAATCTGTTTTGTGCTGAGCCATGGACCTTTGTCAGAAATAGGTTGTTTTGTGGGATGAAAAAGTTTGGACTAACTCCCTCATGCACCCATTTAAGGAGAAGTTTAAAGCAGACCCAGAAACCGGCCAGGAGATTTTGTGGACACCAGTGAGGTAGTGTGTTTTGTTGAATCGCCCAAAAAACTGTTGTCTTCATGTGATAGGAACACAACAGTTTATTGGTTTCCTCTGACTGTTGATTCATTACTTCTTTTAAGAAAAGTTTTAACAATCCATAAGTCAAAAATTGACAGTGGTTCATTGATGAAACAAGTTTATATTCTGCCAGAGAAAATGAAATTCTCCATTCTCTATTTCCATGTGGTCCTAATGGGTGTCCTATTGCTACAAAGTGACAGCCATTTCTGACAATGTCATTGACAACTTCAGGATCAGGCCATGAGTGACATCTGTCTATCCACGAGGAGGCAGACCGAGGCCAAAAGTCACAAACAAAACAGATGGCAGTGTCATATTCTAGTACTCCTCCATATACACCACTACCACAGGGTCCGTGTACAGTAGAATTAGGATGAACTAATGAACAAGTTAACTGTCTGTATGTAGAACTAGATATATAGACTCTATCATTCATTGTGACACATGCTGACTGGACTTGTCTATATCTTGATGGAGTCAGTAACTGAAGTAGAGTGAATCCTGGTGGACTCTCAGAACTATCAGAGAGAATCAAGGTTGTATTGGCTGTGTTGTAATACTCGAACTGAGACATGTCCATGATCACTCGGTGGTTGTTTGGCCAGTACATAAAGTCTATATCTGATCCCTCCAGTCTAAATCCTTCTCTGTAACTTCCACTCATCATCTCAATGGTCCCATTGTTACATGTCACTCGTCTGTCCACCATCTCCCTGATGTCCCTTGCCTCCCTCCTGATGGCCACCTGTTGTGAGGTCCCCATTATATCACACAGTCCCACAAACACTGACTCTGACATATGCTCAAGTCCCTCATATCTGTCATTAATAATATGCATATTTTTGAAAGCTTAAGAAGTGTCGAATAAACTGTGTTTTTTTTATTATAATTTTTAGCTTCAGAGCTAAAGCTCAACAGGCAAACCATGCACAACTTTTTATGTACAAACAATATAGTTTTTTGTATGGATGGAACTGTAACTCTGCGGTCAGTCAACCTGAATTTCAAGTGGAGCTACAGTTCTTTGGGCTTTATTGGATTTGATTGGGTTAAAAATACTTATTTTAAACTTTGTTTCAAGATTTTGTCATATTTAAAAGGAGGAGAGGGGCTTTTTCAACGGATTTTAAAAATGGCTTGGAGACGTACTGCTTACAAAATAGGCCATTTAGAATTATTCTCTTTTGAGGAGTGTACAGGCATAGCCTACATCCATGGACGTAGGCTGTGCCAGTCCACTTCTTAATAGAGAATAATTTATAATGTGCCTTTTATTTTTCATAATTAAAGAAACACAAAAAATCTATCAATTATTGACAATAAACACCCATTTTTGAAATGAACACTTCAATGGTTTATAAATTGACATCACCATGTTTGCATACAGTCAAAATGAAATCAATGACAGACAACAGAATATTATAACATAAAACATAGGTAATCACAGATTACAAAGCTCACCGAGACGAGACATCACCCTTATGAGACTTCACCTTTATGAGACCACCTTTATCATATTAAATGAAAATCATACTTTATGATCTTGGATATTCATGGATTCTGTTTTGACACAATATCGTATATAATCTGTCAAAAAATTGTATTATAATCATATGTTCATATGTTAATCAATACAATAATATAAAATTAAATATTGCATCCTATCATATATACAATATATATCATATAATACAATAAAATACCATAATAAACAATGATGATATTGTAATGTATGATATGACATTGTATTGTGTTAAACGTTATTGTATTTGATCACAAAATACAATATCATAATATATGAAACAATATAGTATTATATTACAATATCATAATACATAATACATCATAACATTGAAACATATGATATTATATTGTATAATATGGTATGATATTGTATGATACTGTATCATTTTTGAAACATAATATGATATTGTATCATATGATACAATATAATTTGATACAACATTGTATCATATCAAATGATACAATATTATGTGATAAAGTAAAATATTATATAATACAATATTATATTATACATATTGTATCATATGATACAATTATAATATATTTTACAATATCATACAATACAATTTCATGTGATGTGACAATATATCATATTATAAGCCAATATCATATTATACAATATCGTATGATACGATATAATATAATATTACAGTATCATATTGTACAATTTCATGTGATATAATTCTATATAACAGAAACTAATATCATACTATACAATATCGTATGATACAATACAATGGAATATACAATATTGTATCATAGGATAAAATATTATATTTTGCAATATCTTATGTAACAGTATCATGTGATAAAATAATAAATTAATAATACAATATAATATTATACAATATTGTATCATAATATACAATACTATACATAACGATATCATGATACGATATCATTACATAAAATAAAAAAAATATTGATACAATATCATATCATATCATATAACTTTTTATAATATTACATATGATATTATATTGTATCATATTAAAACAATATTGTTTTATTCCATACAATACTATATCATAGGAATCATGTTATATCATTTATCAACAAACACATCTATCTATCGAGCAGGTTTGAGTGAGGTAAATTTCTTTAGCATCCTTGATAATGGAGATCTGGCTCTGCATCTGAAGCAACCTCTGCGTTTCATTTATAATATAGTTAAATCAACTATGCAAGCTATCATCTATAAAACATGTGACCTGTTCCAAAAAAACTAAACCTCATCCAGCATCCGAAACCTATGACTCAGATTCAGCATTCAAGCCCATCAGGTGCATCAGTATACATAAGAAGCATCTCCATGCAAGTATGGTGAAGTTCAGACCAGTAATAACTGAGATATCATCATCAGAGAGCACTAGCAATTAAAACCTTAACCTGCTCCAGCATCCGCAACCTTTGGCTCAGATTCAACATCCATGCCTGTCAGGTGCATCTGTATCATAAGACACACCATCCCTTCAAGTTTGGTGAAGTTAGGACCTGTAATAACTAAGATATATTTTTTAGCATCCTTGACAATGGAGATCAAGCTCTGCATCTGAAGCTTCCTCTGTGATTCATTCATATTACAGTTTAATCAACTATGCAAGTTTGAAATAGTACTATCATCTATTAAACATGTGACCTGTTCCAAAAAACTTAACCATATCCAGCATCTGAAACCTATGGCTCAGACTCAGCATTCAAGCCTGTCAGGTGCATCAGTATCATAAGACGCACCATCCATGGAAGTCTGGTGAAGTTAGGACAATTGTAATAACTAAGATATTATCATCTGAGGGCACCTGTTTCAAAAACTTTAACCAGCTCTAAAAACCTTAACCTCCTCCAGCATCCGAAACCTATGGCTCAGATTCAGCATTCTTTAGCCTGTCTGGTGCATCAGTATCATAAGACGCACCATCCATGGAAGTCTGGTGAAGTTAGGACAAGTAGTAACTAAGATATAATCATTAGAGGGCACCTGCAACAAAAACTTTAACCAGCTCTAAAAATCTTAACCTCCTTCAGCATCTGTAGCCTATAGCTCAGATTCAGCATCAAGCCTGCCTGGTGCATCATTATCATAAGACACACCATCAATGCAAGTTTGGTGAAGTACGGACCAGCAGTAACTTAGATATTGCTATCAAAGGGCACCTGCAACAAAAACTTTAACCTGCTCTAAAAACCTTTACCTCCTCCAGCATCTGAAACCTATAGCTCAGATTCAGCACTCAAGCCTGTCTGGTGCATCAGTATCATAAGACACACCATCCATGCAAGTTTGGTGAAGTACGGACCAGTAGTAACTTAGATATTGCTATCAAAGGGCACCTGCAACAAAAACTTTAACCTGGTCCAACAACCTTAACCTCCTCCAGCATCTGAAATTTAGGACTGAGATTCAGCATCCAAGTCTTTCAAGTCCATAAGTAAGTCCAGATGCATCATCCATGCAAGTTTGGTGAAGATAGGACAAGTAATAGCTTAGATACAGGACCTGCAACAAAAACTTTAACCAGGTCCGGACGCGGACGCAGACGCCGACGCCGACGGTATAGCATAAGCTCCCCCTGACTTCGTCTCGGTGAGCTAAAAATAAACATTTAATGCACCACATTATGACTAAATTCAAATATAAATTAGAAGATTGATTTTTACTTACATTCTTGTTAGAAATGACTCCATTTTGAAGGACAACACCTTACCTATGGAATTACTGTACTATTTTTAGATGTGGTAATTTTCGTAACCAGGTGTTGTACTTTCATTTTGTTTTAACTATTCATTCAGTGTCTTTGCTCTGTCTTGAAGTTTAGTGAACTTAGAAAATACATATTCTGATTAATATATACTTTTAAATAAGTGTTATTTTCACTTTCCTTCAAATGAAGGACAAGGGCCTATTTCAAGGAAAGATAATTCAGTTACTGTACAGTTAATTACAGAATACTGGTAGATTTCAATAGCTTGCTGAATTGCCCAATAGGGTATACAATTTGGCCAGCCATCAATTTAAGGAATATTTATTTTGTTGTAGCTTATTCCACAAAATTCTCAACAGGTACTGACAATAAATATTGCATTTTATTGAACTTCAACCGATCAATTACACACTTCTATAAGTGTTCATGTGTTTTCAAACATGTACACAAAACTTGAAATTTAAGGCACAAACATGTTCAATTTTGGACTGATCTGTGATTAACCTTATTCTGTATTCTCTTTTGAGAGGTGGACAGGCATAGCATACATGTAGATGAAGGCTATGCCTGACATTGCCTGTCCACTTCTCAAAAGAGAATACCATTCCAGTATCCCTGCTTTTAGAGAACTTTTTCTTTGTTTTTTTTCCACTCACATTATTTACACATGTACATAAACATCATGACCTGTCAAAAAACTCTGTTTGTAATTGTTAACTTGCAAGTACAACTTTATTTTAAGTTTTCTCTCTCCAACATTTGTTTTTACATGTTAGCATCATGTTCTCAACATGCATTTGATAATGGGTGGGTCTATATAAATGTGCCAATCAGAATGTTTGTTGTGAATCGCAATTGAAATACACACCGATTAGAAAGTGTCATCACTCAATGCAACGCATTATCAGCTGTAGCATCTACCATCCATGCTGTATTTGTGATTAGTTCACTTAGACACTCCCTCAATTTCATTATTTGTTCATAACAAATGGGCCTGAGGCCCCCTTCTAGCGGTTCTTGCTGCTGAAACTTTCGTACATTCAACAAAAACACAGCATTTTTACCATACATTGTAGAGATATTGGTCCACTTGGGATTGAAACATCTTCCTTGGCATAAGATCAAAGGTCAAAGTCATTCAAAAATCTGTATACATGTATTAATGAGATTTCATATAAATAGTGGTATTGAAAAACTTATAATTATGGATGTAGTATGATTTCTGAAGACATTTCAAAATATAACCTTTCGGTGCCTACCTTGAAATAATTATGGAATTATTGCATCTATATTACAATATGATTGTAATCACTTAACACTTAAACCATTACAGGTAGAGACTTGACACTTTCACGAATATCTGTAATTCACCAAGAGACTTCTTCTATTCATACCGAAAGGATTTGATGACCCCTAGTAGCAGTTATTGCCCCTGAAAACTCCTAAACTTCAATAAAAACACAAACAAGTCAGGAACCATTCATCATAGAGACATCAGACCACATGGGATGGAAATGTCCACCTTGGCTGATTAAAATAACATTAAGGTCAAGGTCGAAAGTCAGGAAATCAATGATTTTTTTATATTTCTATTGTTTATGTTGGTAGAGAAAACATATCATGAATGTGAAAGGACTCTTTAAGGCATTTAAAAATATAGCCCTTCAACTCCAACCTTGAAACAGTTAAATAGTTAATGCCTCTTTTATATGAGCGCTTGTTTTTGCCACTACTCAGAAACCATAAGAGATAGAGACTTTAAAAAACTTTCTAGCAATCACTGCCCCTGAAAGTTTTGAACATTCAATCAAAACACAACTTCTTTACCATATGTCGTTGAGACATGCATGTATTTTGTTTAAATGCCATTGTCACAATCCAACATCACTGATCCTCTTCCATCAAGAAGAGAGCTGTGCATACTCTATAGCATGACTTGAGACTACGGTTTAACACCAGTTTACACAGAGAGAGCTTTGCATAGAATTTAAACACAAGGGAATAGCTGATGTTGTGGGAAAATAACTTTTCGGTGAAATCCAATATAAGCTCTGGCATTGCATAAGTCTGCATAGATAACTTCGCCTAAGAACACAAGTTGATTAAATCATAAAGTTTTAACAATAGCGGTTTGGTTATGTTTGACATAACCATCAGAATTGATCCTGATGCTATCAGAAAAACCTCACCAATCGGTTTTGATAATATGTATATACATGTACATATACAAGCTGATATCAGCACGTTCTCTGTAGTCATCTCTTACTTTGGGTGGATTTCTCTGATGTTCTTCTTCCCCTTTGACAGAGTAACTGCCACATTTTCCCAGGCTTTCTGGGTGTTAAGTTGGTCCTGACCTTTGACCCTGAATACATTGATACACTGCTGGAACATGCCCTCCCACTTTTGATTGGCAGGAACGGCCATGGTGCCAAAGATCCTTGAATATATAAGGTAAAACTGACTTGGTAAATGTCAGAGAGTGAAAATTATCAGGAAAAGCAATAGGGTTTTAAGTCCTGAAGCTGCATGACTGCAGGTTAAGGAACTTTCAGAGAATGTTAAATTAATAGGTAATAAAACAGCAACTAGAAATGTTGAATTAACTTCATATAGTTAGACATGATAATTTCCTTTACAAAGCTCCAAACAAAATCCCTGATAATACTGAGTCAATGAATGAATCATCTTTGAACAAGATATGCAGAATACTCTAAACCAAGTACCGTAATATATGTGTCATTATACACCCAGAAAGCAGTTTTATTTAGAGAAGTGTGTTTTATACCTGCATGCAACAAATATTCGTGAGTAGACGTTGCTGTCAAATCTGAAGGATTTTAATGAACATGTATATTACTTGGTTCACAATAACTACATATAGTATGTACAAGGATTGGTGCAAGGACTTAGGGTATACTATGACCCTGTTAGCAGATCCATAGACTTACTGTGAGAGTCTGTGTCCTGTTTTCTTGCTGTCTGTATATTCAGCTTTCTTAAAGACTCCACTGATTTTCAGTCCTTCGTTCCATGAGCCACTAAACATCCCCTCAATGGTGTCACGGTTTGGCATTCTCAGCTTGCCCTATCAAATATACACCATATAATTTTCACAAACACATCACAAAATGATTTAAATTAGTTTTCACTATTTCATAGGTACCATACACAGTGCTGAGTTATCATACAAGTGCAACAGAATAATGTTTAAATTAAATCACAGACATATTAATGGCAAAGTGACACTTTCAACTCTCCTTCAATAGTTTCAGGGTTAGAGATCCCCAGTTTCCTATATCACATACACATCATATAATTATCTTTTAAAAAATAGTTTCTGGAAAATCTCCTTAATTATGTTATATCACAACAAACATTTTTCAAACTTGTTTAAGTCAACTTTTCGTAAAAATCAAAACATCTCGTATCATATCTACCAAACTACTGACCTTTCCTTGTAGCTGTGTAATTCCTGCAAACTCCCCCTCGTAACAGCTGTTGTCATACGTCATCATCAAACCAAACCCCTGTTACAGAAACAGCCAAAGTCAGTCACACAGCTTACACAGTCATAAAGAGTTATGTATAGATTATACCAACAGATAGATTATTCACGGAGAATATCATGAAGAATTTTCGTGTATTTCATTCCTTTCTGTTCTACTAACCGTCAGCTTGTCGTTGGTGAAGTTGCCCTCGAAGTACATTCCGTCCAGAGTGACCACGATTCCACTGCCCTGTCTGACGTCGTCCTGCCACATCCCCATGTACTTCTCTCCTAGACAGCGATAAAAAAAGAATTAGTGGTCATTATCTGCTTATTCACTGGATACTTAAGTATGATTGTACAAAGAAGGAAAATCACAAAACCCCAGTTCGACAAAAAGATTAGGATATCACTATATCCCGTAACAGTCAACATTTGGATTACCAAGTCATCATACCCATCACCTAGTACAATATATATGTACTCTAAAAATTAACAGATATAGTATTGGGCCAAAATACCAGATTGCACAGTCACAAACCTAAAACACAATCCATGAGCTGAATCTGTCAAACTGGACAACAAAACACATTACCGAGTGTCTTTCTGGATAACTTAAGACTACTGTATGCATGATTATTATTGCTCCATTTTTTTCTTCATCCTTCTTTACTTGCACATGGTTTTTGCTCTGTCTAGAATTCACCCAGACAATTTTGTGTTTGAAAAAAGATATTTGAGAGATCGAGATTCGCCCAGTCTAAAATTCACCTACTGACAGCGAGGGGGAAAGGGGCAAATACAATGGGGGCATATATTTCCCTGTATATAGTAATCAAATAAATTTAGTTTATTCACTACTTTTTACCAATTTGAAAT